>NW_010545738.1:0-4688 GCF_000687285.1 Phaethon lepturus
GGGTGGGTGGGTGGGCAGGCATCCTTAACACCCCCCCTTCCCTTAACACCCACCTCTCCCCGCCAGGCGATAAAGCCTTCGCCCAGTTCCTGACGGATGAGATCAAAGAGGAGAAGAAGATCCAGAAGCACAAATCTCTGCCCAAGGTCTCCGGCGGGTGGGAGCTGGACGTCCGCGGCACCGAGGCCAAGCTGGTGCGGAAGATAGCCGGCGAGAAGTAAGTCTGGTCTTGAGTAAAGGATCCATCCGGGCAAGCACGCGTACTGGCGAGGGCTGGGAGAGGAAAGCCACCGGACTTCTCCTTGCGCTCCTGTTACTTGTATTGCTGTCCGGTCTGCCAGCTGGACGTTGCAGAAGCTTTTTATTTTACCGCCTTGGGTACTTGTTTTTTGCTACTGAATTGTGTGTTACAAAATGTCATGCGGTTTTCCTGCATTAACAATAACAGTTCCGTCCGGTAAAACTGGAAAAATGCTTGTTCATGAGAGCGATTGGAGGAAGCTGGCTTCGTTCTGGTGTGTGTCCTGAACTGTCCCTGCAGTACCTGGTTTCATTCACGGTGTGTGAATTCAACACCAGTAATGGTCTCCCCACAACAAGAGCTTCCCACTGGAGAAATTTTGATGGGTGTTTTTTGCATGTGTTCGAAGTAACCGCTTCTGTTTCTTTTGAAGGATAACAGTCACGTTCAACATCAACAACAGCATTCCACCCTCAGTGGATGAAGAAACACAGGAAGAGCAGAAGCCTGATGAGCAAGAGGTAATGGAGTTTTGATGTGCGCTTTAGTGACGGATACACGAGGGAGGTTAGAACCTTGCCCATAAGCTAAGGATTTTTTTTGCTCTCGATATTTGGGAGCATTAAGTCACAAAATGCAGATTTTTCCGAGTTGGCTGTCACTTGGCTGTGACCCTCCTCTCTGCAGCAGAAAGGCAGAGCAGGGTGAGAGGGCTCTACGAGGAGAGAGGAACTCAGATACCTCCTGTCTTTGCAACTCCCTGCAAGAAGCACCGCCTTTTGTACTTAACTAGTGTAACTCAGCTGGTAGGCAACGTCAATGAAATGCAAAGCTAGTCGTAAGACTTCAGTTGTGTGGTTTTGTTGGCCAAAAGTGCCTCACTCCTGTTTAAAAAGTAAAAATACCGATAAAAACTGTAAATGAGCAATATCGTTTGAGGCAGGTGGCGTCATCTGCAGTGACGCTGATGCCGAACGAGTCAGGAATGCAGCTGCTCCGTATGCAGCAGTTAACTTGCGCTGCCTGCACAGCAGTATTTATTCCGGTGCGTTGCCCTCCGCTGGGTGGGACAATACTGGGGACACGCGTACACTGTTCCTTCCCGGGCGCGCCTGTATCGGCTGAGAAGGCGCAGAGCGCTTGGTCTGTGCACGTGGAGTGTGTTTGGCAGTCTCTGTGCCCTGCCGGCTTCCTCCAGGAGGGAGGGCAGGCACAAGCAGCTCCCGCTGGCAAACGAGTCTGACTCTGTTCCCGGCTCCCATCCCTTGAGGGACCCATCCAGGTGAGCTGCAGGCTCTCTGGGATGTCGGGGGGTGGCAGATGCTCCCAGCTGCCATTTTACCAGCCGCAGAGCAGAGGAGGGGCTGAAGGGCCGTTGCGAGGCTGGGGGAGGCTTGGCTCGCCCTGGCCAGCTCAAAGACTCCAGGAGGGTGACAGGGAGCAACCTGTGCTGGACGGGCTGTGTTGCTGGGCTGTACTGCCCTCACTGTGGCTCCTGGTCAGACTCCAATGCTGATGCAACTTTTCTCTCATTTAGCCCGATCTTACATCAACTCCAAACTTTGTTGTGGAAGTAATAAAAGATGATACAAAACAGACCCTTGTTCTTGACTGCCATTATCCCGAAGACGAGGTGGGTACCGAACTGCTCGTGTGTCAGCCGTAGCCAACTCTGGGCTGTGACTCGCTGTGCGTTTCGTGCTTGACTGTAGCGTGGTTGTGCCGCTGTTGAATTCTAACTGCTCTTTAGTCTGCTGCTTTTCTGAATCTGCAGAAAATGCAGTCTCCTCACTTTTTTTTTTTTTTTTAACACACGAAAAAAGGCTTTGTGTTTGTAAGAACACTCTCTGGGAAGGAGATGTTCCATTGCACTCCTCACTCACATCCTGACCTGGTGTTTCTGATCGGTTGCTTATTGCCCAGTTTATTGAATTGCATTAGAGAAGGGAGGCATGGCTTAACTTTAACAGCATGGCAGCTTGAGGGGCGTAAACAAAAGTAGCCATAACAAGAGAGATTTAATACGGTGTGTCAGTAGCTTGCAAATCTCACTGCTGTGAGGTGTCACAAAAAGAAGTAGGGATTAAAAAAAAAAAAGGAGGGGAGAAAATAAAATCTCTGGTTCACGCTGATCTTCATGCTTTATTTTGTAGACCTTAACAGATCACTTATGCAGCCAGTCCTAGCTGACAAATGTTAGACGGATGTGTGAAGCCAGATTTAGAACCACACAGAAGAGCTTTTTACATCTTTGTAAAAATCAGGCTGCTGATTTCCATCAGGTGGCTTCTGGCAGTCTGTGTTCAGAAAGCTGCTTATGATTCTCGTCTAGGTCTAGAATTGTGGATTTTTTTTTTCCCCATCAGGTGGCTTCTGGCAGCATGGGCTGGTAGACTGACATCTTGGGGGATTTCCTGCGTTCTCCTGCATGTCTGTGCTTGTCTTCACAGGCATGCGTTGAGAGGGGAGAGGCACAGCTTTAATACCGGTCTTGGGGCTTTGCCTGCGGTGTAATATTTCTCGCTTCACGGTGAGATGGCTGAAGGCACCCAGTAATTGGAGCTAATTGCATGTCGTACATCTCATTTCCTGTTTCAGGTTGGACATGAAGGAGAGGAAGAAAGTGATATTTTCACAATTCGGGAGGTCAGTTTTCAGCCCACTGGTGAATCGGATTGGAAGGACACCAACTACACCCTTAATACGGATTCCCTTGACTGGGTAAGTGCTGCTAAGATGCCGTGGGCTGCAGAGAGCACGTCGGCGTATCTCGCCTGGCTGCCCGTTTGCTCCGGAATCACGAATGAGCCCTGTCTGATGTCTGAGATGGGGGATTCCCCTCTGCCCCAGCTGGTCATGAGGTAGTGTGGTTCTGCTGCAGGCTGAGGATTATTACGTGGTCCCAGCGGCACTACTGGCAGTCATAGATAGATGTGTTGAAACTTGTTCTGTTCAGGGCTTCATAGGTTGATTTCCTAGCAGCTCTATTACGCTTGAGAGATGTTTTGACAGTTGCTCAGACATCTTTTGATCTATGTGTTTAACAGTGTAGCTTATCAGATACCACGTGTAGATGCCTTTGTTTTCTGGGGTTTCCAAGTATGTTTTTATAATAGTAACACTAAAAGCTAACGTGCCCAAGAATCTGGCATCTGCTTCTATGTTCTCAATGCCAGGCTTTCAAAAGGTTAAATCTTAGTTGCAGGTTGTGTATCACATGATTAAAACTTCACTCCTAGAGTGTCTCCTTGGGAAGTATTAGTGTTCAAATTCATTAGTGCACTCTAGAACGTCCCACACTGCTTTTTTTTTTCCTTTCTGACTTGAGACAGAAAATAAATTAAAAAATGCATATGATTTGTGATCTTTTCAGATTACAAAAGTCCAAAATTAATAATTTGCTCTGTAACATTGATCTGTTAAAAAAAACAAACAAACAAAAAACCAAACAAAAACCCACAACAAAAAACCCCAAGAAACAGGTATTAGCATTACTGCACTAAGCACCAATAATGAACCTGTTCTCCTGAGGAGCAAGGGGGGAACCCAGAACCATTAACATATGCTGGAGTTGCAACAGTTAAGTAGGAAAAAGAGTTGATGATTAAAGATTTAGTCTTCCAAACAAATATTGACATCAGATACCGCCTTTTCCAGACACGTTTAAGCAATTCACCCCCAAGGCCATAGTACTATATAGGGGGACAGGCAGAGCTTGGTATGTGTAATCTTCAACAGACTCTACCTGCTGACTCTTCCAGTCAGTTGGTAGCTCCAGAGTGCAGCTCGTTGGTGACACTGGGTTTACATGACCAAGTTTGCGTGACCTGTTCCATGGCCCCTTCCCTCCAACTGATACATACTGTGGGAGGCAGACCTGGTCTTCCTGGGAGAAAGAAATGCCAGTTGCCACAGGACACTTTAGAAGCAACGCCTACCCAGGTGTGCCCTGCTTAAGGAAGTTTCCTGTTCATTGCTTCTAGGCTCTGTACGATCATTTAATGGATTTCCTGGCTGATCGAGGAGTGGACAACACGTTTGCTGATGAGCTAATAGAGCTCAGCACTGCACTGGAGCACCAGGAGTACATTAAATTCCTTGAAGACCTTAAAAGCTTTGTCAAATGTCAGTAGGTTAGACTAGGAAACTTATCTCCAAGTGTGGGTATTCCACAGCACTGCTCAGCCAGCAATACCCAAATACATCTTCACAACAGATAGGAAGAGTAAGTAACTTTGAATTTGGAAATGAGCATCATGGGAGAATGAGGATTCTTGCTCGGTTTTGGGGAATTTGTATTTATGTTACAGCCCAGATCAAGTTCTCTAACATTATGGTCTGGAATTGCCTCACCCTACCTGGTGGTTTTTGTACAATTAAGAATGAATGTATGTGAAGAATAAAAATCTGTTCAATGTATCACTGAAAACTTTTCTCTTCTTCCTGC
>NW_010545738.1:4719-7977 GCF_000687285.1 Phaethon lepturus
CTGCCATAAAAACAATGGTGTTTGTGCCTGAGCTGGTGTTAACACAGCTGCCTGCACTGTGTGCCACCCTGCAGTTCTCTCCAGGGAGAGCTGTTCCAGAACTGCCAGCCTTCTGCCAGAGCTGGGGCGGTCGGAGGAATGGTGCTGGCCAAACAGTGCTAATTAGGAATGTGACTCTCACTCCAGAAAGCTTGTCTGGCTGGCTGTGTGTTAGGGAATAGAATTCAGGGTCTTAAGCAGCGTGGTTGAGGAGTTGTTTTAAAAAGGCATGTGCTGCCATAGCCTATTACATTAGTATTAATGTAGCTATTTTAGAAAAACACTGCAGAGAGGCTGGAGCCATTCAGTTCCAGCAGAAGGACTGAAAGGCTGTGGCTGCCGATGGCAGAGGCACTGCTGCAGGGCCACAGCTGCGCCCTTCTACTGCAACTGGTGTCTCCAGTTGTTGCCTGAAGGTCACATTAAGTTTAAACAGAACCCAAAGCTGAAGTCCGGCGTGAGCTGTGTGATCACTGATGCATTGTTAAAGACAACACAAAGGCTGAACTAAATGAAGTATATTTATTTCAAAACATACTGTGCCATTAAAAGTGCAGGTCAAGGCAGTACTGCACAAGGCAGTGCCTCTTCAAGTATCTTTGACACAGCAGATAGATAGAAGTATATACATAAAAATACTAGCAGCTCTGGGTGGATTTTTAGTCTTGAAGTCCTTCCAGTAAAAAAGCAGCAGCCGAATCAACTTAGAGGAGAATTGTCCAGGAGTCACAGACCTTTACAAAAGGTAAGTTGAACAGAGAAACTGTACTAATGTATAAAATGAATTATTAATGTTCAAAACTATTTGAAATACTGTTCTTAACCCTGTCCTCACAGTGAGTTTATGTAAGCAGCAAGGCTAAGAACATGCTAGCCTTAGCATCCTTGAAAGCCAAAGGAATAGTATTTTCTAAGAGGTACGGACGAGACTTTTGAGGAGGCTTAAACTGAAGTAATTTTTAAATCTTTCCTTCATGAACCACTTATCTGAACAGCTGCTCCATACAAGACTTGGAAGGTGTTGGCCAAGGTGGGAGAACTGTAAGGCACTAAATTTAACAGGTCCTTGAGAGATTCTCTAATCCAGCAGTCAGGGTAAGTCGTGTAATTTGGCTCTTCCTTCTACAGTTACTGGGTGGTCAAAAGTAAAACCATTTCCAAGGAAGTTTGTGGAAAAACAGCAACACAAACCCCTGGAACCAATGGACTTGTGGTTTCTGCCCACGTAATTGAGAAGTGGGATCCAACCAGAGATCCTTTCCAGGAACTTGACATTTAGACTCACCGGACAGGTCATGAGAAGACTGGCTTCCTCCTCCATTCCACTGGTAACTGTGAACTCTGGGTTGTGAAAGCATCTGTGACTGTGCTCTGTTACAGTGTTCTCTAGAAGAGACCGAAGCTTGCTTTCTGTCATACCCTGAGAAAAATTGGGTTAAAAGAAATCTTGCACTTAAGTTGCTGTCTGTAGCTTAAAACTGCCTCTTTGCAGCAGCAGATGTAAGATGTCACTTTTAACATGTTACTCAGCGCAGCTCACCTGCGTGCTGATGTATAGTCCACACTGGCAGAAAACCAAGTGATTCCTCACAGTCAGGTTATTCCTAGAAAGAGCATAGAATAAGCATCACCACAACAACCAGAATAAAGGTAGATTTTAGCAAAAAAAACTGTTAGATTTAGGAGATCATTGCTGAGGTTTTTCTATTTTGCTGTAAGTCACACTTAACAGCAGCCTCTGCCCACTGCTTTTGCCTGTTTCTAAGCCCAAGCTGCTGTTGGGGAGTGGAGAACCTCATTCCATTCCCAAGGGCTTTCTTACTTTCTACACACTGGACAGATGACCTTGTCGCTGGCATCCAAACCATCAAGCATCGCGTTGAGACATTCTTCATCAAACTGCAGACTTCGCTCGTACTCTTCTATAACCAACTGTTCTGCAATAACACAGCAAAATACTCTCAGGCATCTATTACAAACAAACGGAAGACAAAGCAGCACATGTGACACTGCTGGGCAGATGGAGGCTGGGGCAGCCACAGCTTCTGAACTGAACTTTCTTTGGATCAGATTTCTACACGTGAGGAAATCCAGTTTTTCCTACGGCTCCATCTTTAGCCAGTCTCCAGTGGGTGACTTTCTAACCAACAATTTAAAAACATTCTGAATTCATTTATACAGGTTCCTACAGCTCCCAAACACTTTAGGGTTGTTTGTCTGGTGACAGGTTCCTACAGCTCCCAAACAGTTTAGGGTTGTTTGTCTGGTGACAGGTTCCTACAACTCCCAAACACTTTAGGGTTGTTTGTCTGGTCTCCTCTCTTCTTAGCTTCTCACAGACCTTAAAATGCCACTTAAAACTCTCAAAAAGGGTCTCCACACTAGAGAGGCTACAGAGATTTCTAAGGAGGCTCTTCTGCATCACGTGGCCTACAAGGAGCACAGCCTCAGCTATTTCAGATTATTAGAAAGTCAGGAATATTACAAATCAAATAGGAATCGGAAAACACGTAAAGGAATTACCTTGCAAGATCAATTCTTGTTGGATCTCTTCCAGTACTGCTAGCTCATCCGGGTCCTCTAGCATCTGAAAAGTGCATCAGTCAGTGATTCTCCCATTCTGGCTACTTTCTCACTTAACTGAGAAAGCACCCAACTGAGCTGCCACTGTAATGTAAATTCACTCTGCTTATTCATCTATCTAGTAAATCTCTGTATTTGCAAAACCATGCACCATGTAAAGCAATCTATACTATAATCACCTGTGCAAAGCCAGCCACAATGGATCAGAACACAGCCTGTCCAAGAACTTGTTTTTTAAAACATTGAAGTTTTACTCCTGTTCTCAGGAGTGGTCACTGACAGACCAGCTCTGAAAACCACAGACGGGGAAGGTCACCCTCTGCTGTGATTCACACACAGTTTGTGACGGAGATAAGGGAGTTCCCCACTTGTGGGCCCAAAGGCGAGCGCTTTCACAGCACAACACCCTGCACTAGTCACGGGAGCAGGAAACCCTTACGCTCCAAGTTTTGCCAACTCCAACCAGCAAGAGCCTGAACTTACAGCTGCAGAGAGAGGTATGTGACACACCTGTGTTAGACAGGCAGTGTGTTGACGGAAGGGTGCCGGAGGGCCCATCAGCCCAGGAGCCTGTACTGACCTGTGCCAGGGCCTCCTGTCCGCGGAGGGCGGGCAGGCTCTCCTGCGTGGCCTGCA
>NW_010545738.1:8008-8216 GCF_000687285.1 Phaethon lepturus
CTGCTCCATCACCTCCTGCACCAGCAGCGTGCCCGTGGCCGGGCTGCACACCCTCTCCCCGGCCTGGCGGTACCGGTCCAGCAGCTTCGCCCGGCTGCTCCTCAGCCTCTCCATGCAGCGCTTGGAGGAAGCAGACCACACGGAGCCTGTCAGTGCTGCGCTGGGGTTGGAGACGGGGCCCCGGGGCAGTGGCACCCCGGAGGGGTTG
>NW_010545739.1:0-1220 GCF_000687285.1 Phaethon lepturus
AAAACGCCGGGTCTGAGCCCAAAGCGCAGGTGAGGTCAGCGCCCCCGGTTTTGGGCCAAAAAAGCCCCTTTTTGGTTCGTGGGGTCGAAATTGCCCCGGGGCGAGGGCGGGGTTTGAGGTGAAAAATGCCGGTTTTGGGGGCGGAAAAGGCAAATTCCTGGGGTGAAAATTGCGGTTTGGGCTGAAAATCGGCGCTTTGGGGATTGGAATTCCCGAATTGGGGCGGAAAACGGCGCTTTGGGGGGGGGAATGGCGAATTTGGGGCTGAAAATGGCGAATTTGGGGCTGAAAATGCCAAATTTGGGGCTGAAAAACCCCCATCAGGGGCTGAAAGCACCGATTTGAGGTTGAAAACCTGGAATTTGGGGTTAAAATAACCCAAATTTAGGGCAGAAACCTCCAATTCGCTGGAAAACACCAAAGTTGTGGCTGAAAACGAGCAATTTGAGGGCGGAAATTTGCAACCGGGCGTCGAAATTGGTGAATTTGGGTCTATAAGGCGCAAATTTGGGCTGAGAATTCCCAGATTTGGGGCTCCCGGTTCGCCTTCTCCCTTGGAAACGCCCGTTTGAGGCTGGAAACGCCGAATTCGGGGCTGAAAAGCCTCATTTTGGTGCCTAAAAGAGGGAATTTGGGCTGAAAATCCGCAATTTTGGGCCTGGAATTCTCGAATTTGGGCTGGAAATTCTCGATTTTCTGCCCAGAATTCTCAATTTTGTGCCAAAACCCCTCGATTTCGGGCTGAGAATCCCCAGTTTTGGGCCAAGAATCCCCAATTTTGGGCCAAAACCCCTTAATTTTGTGATGAGAATCTTCAATTTTGTGCCAAAATCCCTCAATTTTGTGCCAAAATCCCTCAATTTTGTGCCAAAACTTACTGATTTGGGGCTGAGAATCCCTGATTTCGGACCGAGAATCCCCAACTTTGTGTGAAACGCCCAATTTTGGGCCGAGAACCCCCAGTTTTGGGCCAAAACCCCTCAACTTTGGGCCAAGACTCCCCGATTTTGGGCCGAAAACCCTCAATTTTGTGCCAAAACCTTGAATTTTGGGCCGAGAATCCCCAATTTTGTGTGAAAACCCTTAATTTTGGAACAAGAATCCTCATGTTTGGGCTGAAAACCCTCAAGTTTGGGCCGAAAACCCCCAATTTTGGGCCCAAAGTGCTCAATTTTGGATCGAGAATCCCCAGTTTTGGGCCGAGAATCCTCAATTTGGGC
>NW_010545740.1:0-271 GCF_000687285.1 Phaethon lepturus
AAATCGTCCTGTAGATAAAAACCTAGAGAACGCGGAGGAGGCAGCGGAGCAGTTCAAGTTAATCCAGGCCGCGTACGACGTTCTCAGTGACCCCCAGGAAAGAGCCTGGTGAGCAGTGTTCATCTGGTAGCGGCCTGGAGGAGACTTAATTTTGTCTCCGCCAGGACTCTGAATTTGCCTCTCGCTGGGCCTTGCTGCAAGCTAGCACGGGCCTCTCTGGCAGGAGCAGCCACTTTGCTTCAGGCTTTGAGAGGGCTGGGAGCCACGCAAC
>NW_010545740.1:319-29009 GCF_000687285.1 Phaethon lepturus
CCTCCTCCTCCTGTTTCGGAGGTGGTGTGGGCTGTGCGCTGGGGTGCTCCGGGGAGGCGCCGGCGTTGGCCTCTGTTTCTTCCTCCCGGAGCAGGAGGCAGCTTGCAGGTATAGCATAGCGGGGAAGAGCCAAGGCCACAGAGCACATGCAGGTGTTTAGTATGCTGTTGGTTGGCTGCAGATGTTAAGCCTTAATAACATATATTTGTTGAAACATTGAAACGTGGTGTTTGTCTAACAGTCCTCATCTGAAATACGCACACACATCTCTTTTTAAGAGATTGGTACTTTAAATTTCTTGTGTAGCTTGTTTTTGAAATGGACTGAAGCAGCTAACAGATTATGCAGCCAAAACCACCTGTACTAAAATTTGTCCTTCTTGAAAGGAGAGTACCATTTTTCAGTTTTTGTCTACTAATGTATAATTTGAGTTTTTGTGTGTGTGTGCGTGTGTGTGTGTGTGTTAAGTATTTGATGATTTAAATAATGTCCTACCTATTTCTGAAAGGTCATTGAAGCATCTTGCTGAAATGTGTTTGCTAGCTGCCCGTTAAGAAATGCTGATACAGATATTGCAGATAAAGTAATAGTAAGTAAACTAAAGGTCAAGAGAGAATATTTACTGAGCCTTTTTTTCTCTCTCTGAATTCTTTGGATACAAGAGACAAATTCCAGACACTGAGCTAAGCTATACATTGAGCTGATACGTGTACTGATACAGCTTACCAGCGCTGAGAAGTGTTCTGTGTTTATACATCCTTGATACTGTGAATTTTTGCTAGGTATGATAATCACAGGGAGGCTCTGCTGAAAGGAGGAGTTGATGGAGACTATCAAGATGATAGTTTAGATCTGCTGCACTACTTCACTGTTAGCTGTTACTCTGGATATGGAGATGATGAAAAGGTAACAAATTAATTAATCTTTAGTGAATCAATTTAAATTTTATGGAAATTGTTGGCATTTGCTTCATGTTCAAAAGCTATGTGTGGAATTGTTGAGCATAGGTAGTAATAATGCTTACACAAATATTTCTAAGACAAAACATGCTGGATGCTTAGGGAAGCTTTAATTCCTGCTTATAGTCCAACAGTTACTTAGTCATGATTTCCAACTATACCATTCAACTACAGAGTGTGTGTATATTGTTTATTTACATTACGTAGTGAAGCATTCCAATGCTTTGCAGTAGTGTCTCTTAATTTAGAAATATCTTTAACAAGCTAGAATGCTTCAAACTAAAACAAAAACCAATATAACAACAGTGCTTGGGGAAGGTGTGCTTCCTCTAATTGAATTCCCTGTTGGATTTTAAGACATTTGACTTAAGCTCCAGGTGATTAGAAAAACCTCTGCCAGAGAAAATCCTTATCTGCCTTTGTGTCAGTATGCTAGGAGTGAGTTAGTAATGTCTTAATTCAAAAAGAGAGAGGATACTTAGTAGTAAATTTTGTATTTGGAACTTCCTCAAAACTTGATCTTGTGTAACCAAAAACTTATCAACATCTCCAGCATGCTGAAACTTTTTTTTTGTTCAGATTTTAATACAGATGCGTGATGTGTGAGAGAGATGGAGACTACATGAAGGAGATGGAAATAAAAGGAATGTGAGAGGATGGGAACTTTGTTAAACAGAAGGGTCCTACTATCTAGAGCAAGTGCTTACAAGGCCTTTACCCTGATTTTGAGTTGCTGTTGCAGAATTGTGATACTTCTCTAAAACACACTACTGTAGCTTAGCATTTGTACATCTATTATTGAGCCATGCAAAATCAGTCAGAATTTTTTTTTTAATTTATTTCAGGGATTCTTTGCAGTCTATCGACAAGTTTTTGAAAAGATTGCAAAAGAAGAAATGGAATATATAACCCAGGAAGATATTGAAGGATTCCCTACGTTTGGATATTCCCAAAGCGACTATGATACGGTAAGAGCAAGTGTAAATCTGAACTGAAAGTAACACAGTTAAGTCATAGAATCATTAAGGTTGGAAAAGACCTTTAAGATTATCAAGTCCAACTGTCTGTCCTTTGTCCCACACTGTAATCAAAGGAAGGGCTCCTGCTGATCTCTGAGGTGAATACAAAACCATGCACCTGCTGTCTTTACTACTGTATACCATTACTGAAAAGGAAGTGCTTGTGTTCTGATTCATAATATTTAGGTGAATTAAAATTGGTATTTCCTGTTGGACTATATTATTAGCCACGCTTTTAGGGTAAGTTGTCAGACAAACACTTCACAGGGCTAACCATCAATTATGCCAATGAAACTTAAGTGCAAAGTCTATAAAACAAATGAGCAGATGTTTTCTTTGCTTCCTGATTAGAATAGTTTGCCAGTGTTTTAACGCAATGTATATTACAGAAAGGGATATTGACATATTTTTTTTTAAGCAAGATGGACTTTCTTGCCTCATTTGGGAAAACTGCATAGCACTTACTGCATAATACAACCTTTAGAAAATGGGAGGTGTGGTGGTTGACCTGCAGTATGAGCTCCCACAATGATACTCTTGTCATCTACAATTACTCTGTAGTAAGATTGCATTTCCAAAATGTTGCATGCTTTCCTTGAGGAAGCAAGAAAAGAAAATGTGTGGGGGACACTTAAATTCTTGTCATCTGGTTTGCCAACTATTTCTTGTATTCTATCAGATTTACAATTTTTTTAAGGTTACCAGTATTCCTGTAGTGAAATTAAATAGTAAAGTAATAGCACTTTACCTAGTGAATAACTGCACAGCATCAGTGTATTCAAATGTTTCTCCTAGTCTGCTACTTCTCCCTTCATTTTTAGTAAAAATGTAGTGTATGACTAATTATTTATGAAATCTAAATTGATACATACCTTAAAAAAGTAGTAACTTCAGTGGTACAAAACTTGGCTGGAGTTGGAAACAAAGTTATAAATCAAACTAAGAAGTGTCAGAATGGGTGTTGGAATGTCAGGTAAATTACAGGATGGCTTAACAAACGCAAATCTTTCCCAGGGAGAGAATATTTAATGCCTCTGAAACTGTTAAAATCTGTCTTTTAATGGAGTTATCTTGAAACATCTTTTGAAAACTGCTTGTTTAGAGGCCATGGCATAGGTATGATTATAGACCAAAAATAGCTTTTATGCTGTCAAGTAATAACTGCAAAAATGACTGGAATTCTAGCACTAGCATGCTTTGGCATCTGCCTTATTCATGCTGTTCTCGAAGTAGAATGCTCACTTTTTTTTTATTACAGGGAATTCATAGGGATATTTTATGGGAAATAGTTTCAGTTAAATGGGAAAGTAGTCATCCCCATTATCTTTTATTCAGACAGAGATTACAGTGTTAGAGGATTCCAGCATTACAGTGCCCACTTCTCTACTCAGTGGGAGTATTGTGGGAAAAGAAAAAGTTTTAGAAGGGAGCTACAAAAATTCTACAGAGGCTTCAAAATCTGTGCTGTGAATGCTCTCTGGTTCAGTCTACTGAGTTAATTTGCAAGAAGCTTGAGAGGCAGCTCGATCAATGCTAGGTAGCCAGGGAAGATTTTCTTAAGTCTGTGAATTCACAAGACTTCATGGGAAGACAAGACTGGTAGGCCAATTAGATGCAGAAACAAAAGCAGTCATCTCCAAGTATGAGTAGTAGGCAAAACAAAGTCCACCTGGGAGTTCAGCAAGAGCTGCTATACAGCTCTGTACGTACTCTCTGTACTTCTGGAGAGTGTCAGAGATGTGCTTGTATTTATTTCAGGTAGTTTCTGACTAGGAGGAAAGTCTTAGCCCATACAGCTGGTGAAGGGGAGGATGATCTCTGTCATCAGTTGGTGGCTGTGCACCCTTTTGTGCAGAAGATGCCCCCTTCTAAAGCAGAAATCTGAGACAGGGAGACTAATCTCACTCAGATTATTGGATTAAATATGAATATTTAATGTAATTAAATATTATTATTTAAAATTTTATTTTATGTAAATAATATTTATTTAGAGCTGGGTTTTTGTGATAGCAGAGAAAAAACTGTAGTGATTTACCTGGCAGAGGCCACAGCCATAAACCTTTGTATGTAGATAGGCCATTAGAAATTAGCATTGAGGTGTTGATAGTTGTAGTCCATGTGAATACCAATAGCAGAAGGAGGAGAGGAGGAGATACTAGAAGAAAAGATAATAAACAGTTGGGTTAAATACTTCTATGAGGCATACCAAAATATAAACAGTAGTGCATGTAGGAGTAAGTAGTAAAAAGGCAGCCATCACAGATGGAGTGATGCACTTCACACATAAGAGAGAAGCAGCAATATGTTTATTGATATAAACCAGCGATTTAATAAAGTTTTATAGCAAATGCGGTAGTGGTTTAACAAGATTTGATGGCAAGGTACACTTGACTGTTTACTGTATAGAGAACACGGTAAGTCAGACTTGTCAGGGAGACCCTCTGATTGAGTCATGAGGTTCAGAGAGGACCCCCTTGCTTTCTAAAGTCAGAGGAGTCTAGGTGTGTCTGGATCCAATCCTAGTCCCAGACTTGGTCAATGATTTATGTCTAAGGGATTATATGCACACAATCAATCTAACATATAATCTTAGTGAAGTTTGTGAAGTTTAGCAAGTGATTAGTCACTCACAGCGTATCTGTTGCAGCAAGGAATCTCGCAGTATTGAGAAGTAAGGAGTCTCTGCAGCATGTGTAAGCTTGCGAGGCATCCCTACTCAAGGGGAGAAACTGTCGAGCAGCCCACTGCTGTGCAGGAGAGCTCAAACGGCTCTTGGTCTGCTCACAATTTATGGGGGGTAAGGTGATTGACTATGAGTCATATTTGCATACTGATCACAGGTTTTAGTTTCTTTGAAACTTGTCCTGAGTCGTATGTTGACCAGCATTGTCAGCACATTGCTCAAATTAGTCCGTGGCTATTGTGTTATTACCTGTCTCCTGAATCCACTTTGAGCTGGATGCAGCCATCATGACCACATGCATCCATTGCAACCACCACGGTGGTTATGGCTTGAGCAGGGTTATGCAAGATAAAGGTCAGGTTGGGGCAGGTCAGGGGGAGCACACTTGTCACAGCAGCTTAGTGGGGCAAGTAATGTAAGAAGGGAGTTTAGACATTCCATCTTTCCTGAATATATAATATTCCTAAAAATGCAGAAGGTTATTATTTGGAGAGGAATAGAAACCAAAACAAAAATTAACTATTATACCATTTTATTAATCTAGCATTTGCTCATTAATAGTAAAAGGAAGGACAATAAAGAAAGATCATCTACTGTTTCTTTTAATGTGAGAACTAGAGGGCATCGTTTTAACCTGCAGTTGTATAATTTGCTAACAAAACAGAAGTTAGTGCATCTTCACATAGCCCCTTGTTAAACTGTGCAAGTCATGTGCTATTGTATATGCCAACAATTTACATGGGTTAATAAAAGAAATATTAAACAAATTCATGAAAGAAAAATCCATCAAGGGCTATTAATTTCTGACTTGCTTGGGAAGCAGAGAGAATATACAGGGAAGAAGTAGTATTATGTACATGTGTTTGTTTTATTGCTCTTTTTGTGCTGGTCACTGGGTGCTGTTAGAAATGTTCAGCTGACCTTTGGTGTAATTTGGTATGATGGTTCTTGGGCAATACGTGCATATGCCTTCTTGCAGACAGCATATCTGATGCTGATTGTGCTTTTTGGTTTGACAGGAAAAGTACAGCACAGCGAAGTAATGGGGCACTAGTGTCAGGATGATCCAGTCCTACAAGGGGATATTTTTTTAGAAGTTGCAGTTTGGAGTAGTTTAGACTAGGTTTTTGATTTTGCATGGTTTGAAACTTTTTAGGATGATATTAGACATTTCTCTAAACCATCATGTGATTTATTTATACTCTGAGGGAAGACTGTGACCTGTATAGAAGACAGAAAACTGCTACAAAAGTCCTGAATTATTTGGTATGGGTTTTGTGTGTGTGTCCCCCAAAGAAGTGACTTGTTTGAATTATTTTTTATTACAGGTAGTCCACCCTTTCTATGCATATTGGCAGAGTTTCTGTACTCAGAAGAACTTTGCTTGGAAAGAAGAATATGATACACGACAAGCTTCAAACCGCTGGGAGAAACGAGCTATGGAAAAAGAGAACAAGAAAACGAGAGATAAAGCAAGGAAAGAGAGGAATGAAATGGTCCGCCAGCTAGTAGCCTTTATTCGTAAAAGGGATAAAAGAGTACAGGCTCACAGAAAACTTGTAGAAGAACAAAATGCAGAAAAAACTAGGAAAGCAGAGGAATTTCGGAGGCAGCAGAAGCTCAAACAAGCCAAGTATGTAAATGTGGAACAACTCTTTTCTTTTAAACTTGGAGAAGCTATCCATGAGGGTACTATATAGAGCTGGGTTCTAATAGTAGCTCTACCTACTCTTTTAAACATCCTTGAAAATTTTATATATTAGTTTTGGTCTCAAGTCTGAGCTTTTTAAAACTTGAGTGTCTCTGCATTGTACTGACACGTAGAGGTCTAAGATAACCAGGGAATAGTTATCTGTGTGCTGCAGATAACTGCCTGTAGTAGCACAGAATCCAGTGTGCTTTTATCTGGGGAAGTAAGATCTAATAGTTATCATTGTTCCCTTAAAGAAAAAAGAATGTATGTTTTAGAATGAGGGAGAACAGGACTGTGACAACCTGGACTTAAAGCAGCATCTGCCTTAGAACTGTACCTGCTAAAAAAAAAGTGGGAAAAATGAACTTAGTTTTGGTTTTGCTTTTAACTCTTCAGAAAGGACCCTTTCATTGGACTAAATGCTTTTTTTTTTTGGATGCTTTTTTTTTTCCCCTCAAAATTAAGTAGAAGGAATAGGCGATCTCCGAAGTGGAGTGTAAGCACAATTTATTCTTCCAACTAGAAGAGCTTTTGCCTGCAAATGGGAGGAAGAAGCTTAAATTCCTAATAAGCATGCACTTGGAAAATAATTGCATATTGATTGAAATTATACAATAAATATAATTAAAATATATGGAATATTTTATGTAAATTTCCCCCCCAACTCCAAGAGAGAATGAAGCAGAGTTATGCATTTACTGAGAAATGGCTTTGTAATTCTGAGTTCAGGAGCCAGCTGGATCAAAGTTCATCTGTGCTGTGGTTCACTGATTGATAACTTGGACTACACTTAAATTTGGAAAACTGAGCTGGTACATTCCCATAGTGCAGAGTCAAGGAGTAATGTGCTTCTGGCTTTTGTGGTCTTGCACTGTTCGTGGGTTTGGATCTTGCAGCAGATAAAAGCTGCTCAACTGCTTTGAGAATTGAGCTGACTTTCTTGCTGTCAGCTTGTTATTGACCATGCTGCATAGTATTTCCTGCCTGAAATTCAAGCAGGACCCACCTACATTAATACCTCTTTACTTGCAACATAGATGTGCCCATTGACATCACAAATTAACTGCTCAGATTTCCAGGCCCTACAGACAATTGTTTGCTCCATCATAATATGTTCAGGACTTTCCTCCTAAAATACGAGAGAAGAACAAGTTATCATTTAAATAATACTGTTTCTGTAATTTGCACCTCATGGACTCAATGTAGAAGTTACTGTATTACTCTACTTAAAGGCTCGCTGAGCAGTATAAAGAGCAGAGCTGGATAGCTATGTCAGATCTGGAAAGAGAGCTGCAAGAGATGGAGGCACAATATGAAAAGGAATTTGGAGATGGATCGGGTGATGAAGATGAGTTAGAAGAACAGGAGACAAAAGGCATTGAAGGTATGAGGTGTAGGGGGTGATCTATATTGAGTTGTTGCAGCCTGACTCGCTGCACTTAAAGCCCCAAGTTCAGTTCTGACTGTAGTGCAACTCCCTGCCTCCAGCTGAGGTGTGCCAGGCTAGAGTCTGGCCCTCCCTGGTGTTTTCCATTTTCCATAAGAAGACATCAAGCTATAGCTGTTAATTTATGCTAATGTATGATTTGGTGAGATGGTCTTTATCTATCTGTATGTCAGTAATGCTAAAGGAGTTGAATGTCAGTGCTGTGACTATTTGCTGGGGCTTTAAGAGCAGCTTACTCAATCATTCATCTGACTTTGTCTCTCTGATCCCCACTGATCTCTTCAGACAAACTGAATGATGAGACTGAAGATGCTGAATTTGTTGATGGTCTGTACTGCCCTGCTTGTGACAAATTGTTAAAAACTGAGAAAGCGTAAGTGCTTGTGGTTGGGGATTTGGAGGTGGGGATGTTGGGTTTTAACTGTTTTCAAAATGCATTTTAAAGACTTTAACTTCACATAATGGTCAGTGTCACATTTCCAGTAGAGACATTGTCAGGACAGAATTTGCCATACTTATTAGTGATGAATGATGGGCCTGTTATTAACGTACATGTAAATATAACAATGTTTGCTCAGAGCTACTTGCAGTAATGATCTGGTTGTCTTCACAGTGTGAAGAATCACGAAAAATCAAAGAAGCATCGAGAGATGGTAGCACTGTTACGACAGCAACTGGAAGAAGAAGAAGGGAGATTTCCTGTGTCTTTGGATGATGCAAATGGAATACATACCAAAGAGGAGGAAGAAGCAGAAGACATGCCCAAGCAGAAGTACTTTAAATTGGTTTTAATTTTATCGTGACTAATGATTTAGTAAGTCCTGGAAGCCCTCAAGAGGGAGCTTCTGATGATTTATAGTTGTGTTGGAACTCACAGTATTGTGCAATTTAAAATATTTCTTAGCATCAGAGTTCCAGTAAAATGCATGCATTAGTATAGGATTCAAATGTTGTACAGTAATAGCCTCATTTTTTCTCTGCTTCTTAAAGATACATGTTAAGGAAAAGTAGTAATTGTTGTATTTTGAACAGGGGAACTTGTACAGGGCCAGTGTCTATTGACTTGGTACTTTTTTGGTACTTTTTGTCAGTTGGATGCTGGCATACATAGAAAATGAGTGTGTATAAAATCAGAATGGATGAAGTAAGTTGCACAACTTCATTTTTTGAATGGCCAAAACATAATATCAGCTATCTCACTAGTATCTTCAAGTTCAGTCTGAGCAGAATAAGTGTTTTTCTAAATGCAATGAGTAGCTATGGGGAACTGTTTTCATTTCAGGCATGAGTAATTTTCTATTTGTGGCTACTGTCTCCCTAATATTGTGTTATGAGGATAAGCAAAAATATAACTTCATACGTTTTTAGAAATTGTGCTTGTTTTGGTTTTTTTCTTGAAAAGAGGTCATTTTAAATTTTTATCTTTACAGACTCTCAAAGAAGCAGAGAAGGAGGCAAAAAACAATGATGGTATGTAGTCATATAAAGATACTCAGGGAACCTTACAACCCAGTTTTGTTACCTCTTAACATTCTTTTTGTTCTGAAAAGTAAGAGAGAACTTGAAATCCTACAGAACTTGAACACTGTTTTCAGATATCTTTAATTGTTCTTTGACTGCAAAATATTTTTATTACACTTATTATGGTCATATTTTATGATAATAATCTCATAGTCCTCACTTTGTTCTGTTTGTGCAGATCCTAATAAATGTGGTGCTGGCTCTAAAAATGCTACAGTCTGAAGTGTAAGGAAAACAGATGGAAACGGGCAGATAGGGATAATGCAAGGAATTGATCAGAAAGACCAGAAATGGCCTTTAGTGCATTAGCAGCTCGATTGTTTGGTGGTCATTTTCTGCTTTGGTTGGTAGAGTTGGTATAATGTACTGTTTGTTGATCTCTAACCTGGGATAGGGGTGGGGTGGGAGGGAAGTAATACATTATTGGCATCCTACTGACACTGTAGGTGTTTGAATGAACACATCCATTCCACCTTTTAGTTGAATTGCAAACATGAGTTCCACCAACATGTCATACTCCAGGATCTGAGTCTTTGCATGTTATGACATATTTGTGCTGGCAGCAGCGGTGTGAAATTCAAGAACTGCAAGCTGTTTCAGGCTTGAGTGGCAGGAGTGCCACAGTGAGAAAACTCTTCTGTCTGTCTTCCTGAAGCTTGATCCTTTTCAAGTCTTACCTCTTCTTTGCGTACTACCTCAATCCTAGCCTTGTCCCAGTGAGCTGTCTATACCAGGTCCTGTCTCTTCCACCCTTTCCCAGGATGGTCTTCTGTCCTCCCACAACCTAATCCCTCTAGTCTCCTATTATGTCTTCACCTTCTCTGCTCTCTCCCACACCATCATTATCTCTCATCCTCAAGAAACTTCCCTGAGACTTTGAAGCAACTGGATTTTTCTTGCTTCTCTTTTGGCTGGTATTGCATAGTCCAAGTCAATATTGGCTTGGCTTCCTTGTTTCCATGCAGGCCATCTGGCTCCTGTTCAACTCTTGCCTCCTCAGTTTGAAATCAGAAGGTGTCATTCTGACTGCATAGGTTGCATATAAGGCACTGTGTCTCTTTTCCATCAGTTTGGTCACGAGGTCTTCTGCAACCCTGACAGTAGGTAGCACGCTACCTAGTGTAGCCTGAGCTGGAATCTTCTGTAGAGACATGCGTCTGGAAACATAATCTCCATCCCCTACCAAGCTTTATGGAGTGCAGAGAATTGCTATGATTTTCGTTTTCTTTTCCTGGAGGTAGATGGATTAGCCATGTTTTTTCAGGTAGCTGAGACTGCAAAAGATACTAGAGGTGCTAGAGTTGCATTAATGTAGCGTTAGGACAAATTTGTTATCCTGCTTTTGGGAGCCGAGTTTTGCTTCAGACATGCTCAGGGGTTGATCTTTTGCCAAACTGCATTTATTGAGTCTACTCTGTCGTCTTGTATGTGGAAAAGACTCACAGTGTTTCTGATGTTAGGGAGGGAAAATACAGTGTGTCTGTCTAGTTTCAGTCAGCTCAGTTATTCTGGCTCAAGTGTCCTAATGCAGGTGTCTGGCACAGAAAACTTCAGTCTAAATAATTAACATTTTGCAAAGTTAAAAGCAAAGCCACTATCTTATGTGAAATAGTAGCCAGAACAGAATGAGCCCTGTGTATGATTAAAAACTACCTTCATTCTCCCCTTCTGTAGTTCTAGAGGCTGTTTTATTGCTGTTTCTTCCCTTCATCACAGGTGGCCTCATCTTTCAAAACAGGAGAACTAAGGTTTCACCCATTACAATCTCAGTGAAAACACATAGTAAAATTAAGAGGGTTTGTGGCTTTCTGTTCTCTCCACCCACCCGTGTTTGAGGTAAAAGAGTATAATACTTCTCGTGGTTTAGCCCCAGCAAGCAACTGAGCACCACACAGCCACTTGCTCTCTCCCCCGCCGTGCGATGGGGGAGAGAATTGGAAGGGTAAAAGTGAGAAAACTCCTGGGCTGAGATAAAGACAGTTTAATAGGGAAAGCAAAAGCCACAAAACAAGGAATTCATTCACCACGTCCCAGTGGCAGGCCGGTGTTCAGCCATCTCCAGGGAAGCAGGGCTCCATCACACATAACGGTTACTTGGGAAGACAAACACCATCACTCTGAACGGCCCCCCCCCTTCTTCTTCCCCCAGCTTTGCATGCTGAGCATGATGCCATATGGTATGGAATATCTCTTTGGGCAGGTGGGATCAGATGTCCCAGCGCTGTGTCGCCTCCCAGCTTCTTGTGTACCCCCAGCCTGCTCGCTGGAGGGGTGGTGTGAGAAGCAGAAAAGGCCTTGACTCTGTGTAAGCACTGCTCAGCAGTAGCAAAAACATCCCTGTACCATCAACACTGTTTTCAGCAAAATCTAAAACATAGACCCATGCTAGCTACTATGAAGAAAATTAACTCTATTCTAGCCAAAACCAGTACAAAACTATAAACATAATCACTAATGAACTTAAAATAGTTAACTTGCATTTCTTCTGTTTGGACAGGCTTACGGGGACTCCTTTGATAAAAGTGGTGATGAAGAAACAGTTGAACAAAAGGAAGTGCCTGGCATAGACAAGGACAGTGGCTCAGCAGAGGAACTAATAAATGATGGCCAAAGATGTCCTGTGTCAGAGGATACAAGTGCCACAGAAGATGCTGGACAAGTGAATGAAGCAAAAAGTGAAGCAAAAAGGTGTGCTGGCTTGCAGTATTGCAGTCACTGTCATGTTTGATACTGTCAGACAAGTCTAGATTTATTCACCAATGTGGAGTGGGGGCTACTCCACTAAATCTGAGTTGAATAAATATGATACTAAACAAAGAGTGTTAGGATCTACTTTGGAAATGGTATTTGATTACAGATCGCTGCTGCATCACTTACCAGTAGCTGATTCATCACCTAGATGAATCTTGAGATCAACAATTATCATATAAATTAAGTGATTTCTTTTTTTTTTTTTTTTGCTGGAGGCACTTGTATTATGTTGTGTGAAGGAAGAACAGGGGAAGGCAGTGGAGGCATTGATTGAAAACCAATTAAGAAGCTCTTAAATGTTGAATGTTCTTGTGCACTGATCTTGCTTTCTCTTGTCTATCAGCAGTACTAAGCCAAAAGGGAAAAAAGCCAAGGATGCAAAAAAGCCTGCTAAGACATCTTCAGAGCACCCAACAATGGTATGTCATATTACTTACACTATTTAAAAGCTGGTGGTCATATTACTACAAACAAGGTTGGTTGACTGATCACCTCCAGTCCACAAATTCTGGTTTTAGTTTTTTGCTTTTTTAATAATACAGGTGTTTATATCCCTGTGATTTTATTAGAAGCTAGGAGACTGGAACATCAGCTCTTGTCTTCGAAGAGAAGAGCAGGACTAAATTTCAGTTCTAAGAGTTGCTAAAGCTCTGTATCCCAGGCAGTTCAAACCAAATGAATTAAACAACTGAAAACAGAGCTGCTGTCATCAAGCAGGTGACAGGCAGTACCATTTGCATCTTTCCAAATGTTGATGCTTTTCAAAAAGAGCAAAATCTTGTAATAACTACAGCTAAGACCTACTAAATTAACTAAATCTCAGAGCCGGAGGTACCGTGTCTATAGTCAGGTGAGATCAAAAGTATTCTTTATCTTGAACTAGATTTGCAAGGCTTCTATTCTTGTATTTGGTTCTACTTTGTACTCTTCAAAATGTCAAGAAATTATACTTGTGATTTTTTTTTTAATGTATATATTTAATTGTTAAGCAGTAATGGAACACCTGTGATAGAAACAAACAGCTTATTCACATTTTATTGTCTAAAAGAAACTGCATACAGCACACTGGTATATTATATTTGTTCCCTATTCCACATGAATGTGAAGCATTTTGGTTTTTTTCCTCATTGTAGAATGAAATTCCCATCCACTGTGTAACCTGCAACTGTGTGTTTCCATCCCGAAATAAACTGTTTGAACACCTAAAAGCCACGGGACATGCAAAAGCAACAGAAGCACCAGCTGTAAATGGAGCTGTAAACACCAGAAACAAAAAAGAGAAACGTAAAAACAGATAGAACTTTGTTACAGTGACAGTCTTCAGAATCGTACATGAAAACTCCCAAAATTGAAAGGTACACGTTGTCTGTGTTTGGAGTTAAACAGAGGAGGCAAGTCCTAACTGTGGGAAGAGAAAAAAAATGCAACAAAAGGAATATTATCTTGTGAAGGAACCTGTGCTTTCTTTTGGTGTATCACCCTTTCTTTAACGACTGGATTTGACTTACCCTCTCAGCAGCTTTCACATTGTGAGTGGGGAAATAGTAATTCAAGGCTACTCACCTTGCATTCCTGTAAAGACTTGCACAGATAAAGCACCCATGCAGAGGCAGTAATAAGTTATTTTAACACTTGTGTTGCTGCTTTTCTTTTGAGAGGGCTTAGCTCGGGGTGAGCATAGCCAATAGACGGGCCTGTGCTGCTTTGGTCATCTATCATCAAAGGTGAAACATTGCCAAGACATGGAAGAACACAGGCTTGTCTTCTGCCATACCCAAGGGCCCTTTCAAATTACTTAATTATGTTAAGCAGCAGACAGAAGGGGAAGAGTAAGATGACAAAGCTGGTTAATCAGTGTGGACAATTCCTGTGGGTTTTGTACATCTACCTCCATGCCAGGTGTTGGGGGAAGAAAAAAAGTCCAGTTGGAAGAACCTTGCTGTAGTAAGTGAAGGGAGAAATAAATGAGTGACACAAATTAATTTGTTCTGATTTCTAATGAAAAACAACCTGGGCCTTGGCAACCTCTATTTAAATGCATACGCTACCTGTTCATGAGTAGCACCTTAAAAAAAAAAAAACAGGTGGGCTAGCAAATGTGATTTTGGAGCAGAAGTAGATTTTATACAGGAATTGTCAATGCAGCTGGAGGAGGCAGTGCTCAGCAAGGGCTGTAGTATGTTGTTTAGGAAACCCCTAGAGTGAAATGTTCCAGAAGCACTGATCTTGCATTAACTAACTTCCTCTCAAGTTTCAGCTCCTCACACAAAATGGCGGAATACTCTCCTTCCCCCACAAGTTGACATGCTATTTTTACTGCATCAAGGAATTACTCAGATGTTAAAATCTTGCTGACTGTCCACAACACTGTTACTTCCTTCAATTTCTAACCAAAAAAACCCAAACTAAAACATTTTAAAAAGTGATTATGTAAGAAAGAAGTGCGGCATCTTACTTCACTGGGCAGAGTTTGCATCTTTGCTAAACAACTGCTTGGGTGTGCTGTGCAATCCCAAAAGTGGCAGGAGGAAAAGCAAAGCATATTTTAGAGAGGATGATGACTGGATTAGAGCCCCCTGATAAAAATAATTATTGTAATTAGCAACTTTTCAACTTTGTTCATTTTTTTCATGCTCTAATTACAGTGTATCATTGTAGTAAGGGTAGACAGTTATTAACTGTTTGAAACGTCTAGTTACATTCTGCTCAGGATGGTTCTTAGCCAGAGATTGATTATGCTTATGTAAGTGAAATCTCACAGGCTGAACCCTGCAGTATTACTTCTTGATTTAATTTTGTTTCTTATTTAAATAAAATCAAATACTTTATCATTTGTGTGTTTTACAAATGCTTGTAGGTAATGGGTATAAATGGCAAGGTTTTGGGGGCAGGGGCAGCAACAGGGATGATCAGCAGTGTAAGGCAGCTGGGGACTACCCCTGCACGGGTCCCAGCCAGCTCTGCAGCCCTGCACACCAACACGCAGCCATGTGGGAGCCTGTGGTGCTTCTGTGAAAAGGTATCTAAGAACTGGCAGTAAAGGCTGTGGTACAAAGGAACTCGGTTGGGGCAGCAGGAGGCACTCCATGGCAGCTCCAGGGGTGGGTGCCACATGCATGCCACAAAGTTCAAACAACATGTCCTTCCCCAAAACAACTTTATTCATTTGCTGTCACTCTTTCTAAAAATTACCAATTTTCTTATGATGTGCATAGATGAGAGATGAGTATATGTCTGCCCCTCCATACAGTTAATCCAATCAGGGTGTTCTGTGCTAATGCTAGAATAGATATGCAGCTGATATGTAACACCACCATAGAACAGAAGTGTACATTTACAAAACAGATTAGAACATATTCATTATTAAACATGGGATCTGTCAGACTGCTCTTATGATACCGAACAAGTATTTCATCTTCAGACTATGATTTCCTTATGCAGTGTAGATTGGTGGCAAATATCAGGAGTTCTGTGTGAGTCCCATGAAAGGAAACAAATCCAGTCTATTTTGCAGCTGCTCTTTCCATGTGTCTCTGTAAAGCAGAATGAAATACTTCCACAGCGAAGTTGACATCCTTTCTAGTAATGCACATAGGAGGTTTAATTCTAAATGTCTGAGAAGAGAGGGGGGGGGAAATTATAATTGTACAGAAATCATACATTTTCTAGCAGCCTATCTAAGTCAGCCGTCATCTTCACCTTCAGAAGTGTGAAAAATAGTATCATAGGAGGACAGCAGAGCAGGGACAGAGGGTTCTGAAAAATGCACTCTAAAGTGGGGCAGTTCTGGACTTGACTGCATCCAACTCCCCACTCCACTCTTGTGACAAAGCAACTGCCTCCAAAAGAGTCCTGACTGGAGCAGGTCGTGCCTGCAGCTCTGATACTGCATACTACTATGTCTGCATACTACTCCAGATGGAGCTAGTATAAAACCTTAGATGCGTTTGTACTAAGAAAGAACAGAGGCATAGGTGTATTTTCCTTTCTGGCAGCTTTGTCACAGGGAAAGGTAATAGTTACTGAGAGTGGCAGCCTCTTGCATTTTGTCAGCTGATTTGCTGTCATAGGCTTTTTTTGAGGCTTCTAAAAAGAATGTATTATGAAAGAATCACTAAATACTAACTTGCAGTTAGCGTACTATAACTTGAATGCATGTTGATCAGGAAAGGACACATGCACAAGTTTAACTTGCCAAGAACATAGGTTCTTAAATCCAAACATCTGATCTATATATTATAATGTTTCCAAGTGTACTTAACCTCCATCAGAATCCTAAACTTTCAGTTCAAATTTTTCTGTCATCATATCACAGGACTTATGCAGCAAGAGTGGAATAATGGTCTTTCCCACCCACATCCCAGCTGAAGCTAACACTCCCAGATAAACAACACTCTTGTGAGACAGAATCAGATTTTACTACACTCAGAGCTGCAGCATGTTACCTGTGTTCTGGGCTGTGACTTGTGGAAAAAACAATGAGGTGACAGATGCAGTGTCTTATTTATTTTAGCCATCCTGCATCCATCCATCCATCCATCTCATACAGAAGCTGCCTCCTCTCTGTCTGAGGGCTTCACTGACCCAACCAGCCCCGAGGCAAGTCTCTGCTATTAATTCACATGCTGTAAGAAGCTGGCAACACAGTGCCCTGGGTACAGCACAGTGCAGCACTGTGCGTCGTCAGTTGGCGTGGGCTGATGCCCATTCATGTGCAGTTCTCGCTTTTGTGCCATGTTGCTGAACTTGCCATTAAGAACTCTCTGGTTTTTTTTTAATTACCATACAGGTAGAATGTTACCAGCTCTCCAGACTGAAAGAACTAGCAAAACCAAACTTGTTCTGTACTGACAGATCAGGTGATAACTTGAACAGTAGCAAAGACTAAGCCGGCTGGAATATTGCTGATTTCTGCTAATTTACATAGACTATAGTACATTGCTTTTCTAGGGAAAGTTGTCCCACTAAAGGAAAATTCCAAGCTTAGCGCTAGTTCAGCGTACTTGAAAAGAATCAGATAGCTCCTGCATGATTTATAAAATAAGCAAAATTAAACAGAAATAGATCCTAAAAATATACTTTTTCTAGTTCATTTACTGAAGTCAATTTAGCTTGAGGGAAATGGGATGTAGTTCACCAGGACAGAAAATAAGCGCTATGTATAACCAGAGGTTCAGTACCTGACTGTAGAGTCCTCCTCTGCCGATCAGAACCCCCATGTCTTTACAGTCCTCCCAGATCTGATTTATTTCTTCAGCTGGAAGAGGGTGGCGACTGTCCTAGGGAAAGCAAATGTTACATTTCAATATTCTAAATCAGTTCGATGAAAAGGATGTATATTCTGGGCTCTCCAATACATTCCACTCCCATCTCTGGCTGAAAACATTAGCAGCATAATTTATCTGCTTTCTAAGATGACTTTATGAAATTCAAGTACACAAGTCACAGTTTACTCAAAACTTGTGAAATATTTGAAATGCTGGAACTTTCTGGCTCATTTTTTGCCAGAGCGATGTTTTCTCACTTCACAAGCTGTTTTTTAATAGAGAATCTTCCTATTATTTCAACTGAAATAAAATGTGATAAAACTTTCAATGGCACTGTAAATTAGGAGGAATAAAGTAAATTACTAACCTTATCTGTCACCATTTCTACTCCAATCATAAGTCCCTTGCCACGGACATCTCCAACAATCTCGAATTTATCCCGTAGTTTAGCCAACTCCAGTAGCATGTATGTTCCCACATCCTCACTGTTTTTTTGTAGACCATCTTCTTCAATAGCCTGGTTGAAATGATGTAATATGACAGCGTTGCAGGAAAAGCTTCCAATACAGTTGGTTAATCCCCATTTAGCTTGATGACGTTACATTTATCTCACTTCCTTGCAGACTATGTTCCTTCACTACCATGGTCCTTAACATTTTTCTTCTCTTATAATCCTCTAATGGCATCAAGAGTACAACTAAACATAGTATTTCGTTGTTGCTGTGGTGTTTTTCACATTTTACTTATTAGTCCATAAACATAATCCAGTAATTCATGCTCACATGCAGTCGTAACTGAAAAATACCTGACAAGCAGGATTATTTTCAAAAATCTTATCAGAAATATTTAAATTCTTTCTCAGTATCATGAGAAAAATAAAATTTGACAAGGCATACCTATGTGTATTAGGCAGCCTTTTAGGTAACAATTTGAGTGTTTTAATTAGAATCATCAGCATCATGCTTTTTAATCACAATCTTCTTTTTGCTCCTTATTCTGTTCTCCTTCATCAAAGCTCTGACATGCAGCCAGCTACCAGAGCTTACACACACAAACCATTTTATGAACTTAGTATTTGCATTAAGAAAATTCACGTTAAAAAAACAAAAAATACAACTACAGAAGTTACAATGGGTATTTCTCCTTTTTTTTTTTTTTATTTTTGCCTTGTCTTTCAACTCCATTTTGTTATCCCTGACTCTGACAACTTCCTTGGACTTACTTCAGATCCAGGCTCCAAGTTACTTCAGAGCCAAAAAAACCTAAAACATGTGTTCAGACTTTCTTATTTGTAAACTAGTATTTCAAAACCTTTTTATTTATATAATAAATACAGATTATTACATACCATCTCATTAAATAGCTTAAAAAACACCCAAAACATTCATGAAAGTAACATGAATAGAAACAGCATTTGCTGTAATGAAATGAGATTCAAGGACAAACGGTCTGTACATGATCAGGACAAATTAAATAGCGACCTACTGCCTGCTGACTGATTTCCTGCTGGATAGTAAGTGAAATATGCTGCAAGTTTTTTCTATCTATTGTCTTTTTCATGTGGCTTTTTTTTTTTTTTTTTAAAGAAATTCTGACCTTACATATTTTTAACTATCTGGTCATTAAGACATTCTAGGCATAAGGTAAAAACTGTGGAGTTAAAACAATTTTGTTAAGTATGTATGCCAGAGAATAAATTTGGTTTAGCTGAGGATTTGTGTAATCCTGTGAAAGAGTGAGCTAAGCCTTTTGAGAAAGTCCTTTCCTACTTTTTTATTAACAAAGTAAAGAATGTAAGGGAGATAAAAAAACATGATTCTGAAAACATAATTAGAGGACTCCTTTCTACAGGGATGAAAATCTTGCAAAGGAACTAATCAGGAATTTTTCTTACACACAGGGTACATAAGCTATGTATGCATAATACATGCATATGTTTATGTATTTTATACAGTTATTTTTAAAATTGCCCACATAAAACTTTATAGTAGGAATAAATGCAAATAGATTTCATCTTTTGCTACAAGAAAAAAGTGTGGAATATGTAAATTCACGTAACGTTCTCCCTACATCAAGAACAGCAGCTCCAACTACGCAGGCCAAAGGGCTTCCCCCAAACGTATTAAAGTGAAGGTTTTGAGCCAAGGAACTTGCAATCTCTGAAAGAAAAAGAACAACATTCATTATTCTTACAGTTGCCTTATGTTTGGTAACTACTTATCTGCTTTAACTTAACTGTTAAATTCGCTGTGCTTCAACCCTGATTCTACTGGAGACAATGTAATTGGAAGACTTTATTTTTTGTCCTGCAAGTAGTCTGCACAAAATATGACTACTTCCAAAAACTATACTGTCTATCAGATGCTAGAAACAGACTTTTTAAAAAAAAGTTACATTTCTAACATATGCTGCCAATGTAAACTTCAGATGCAAACTGACATCTACAAATTTTATTCACTAGCTTCAGCCAGTCACTTGTATGACTCAAGTAGCTGGCTAACATGCTGCCTTACATACCTGCAGCACATTGATTAGTAAAATGGTGAGTTCAGTGAGGATTTCCAGGATCTATTACCAGCTCTATCAATGATGCATGAGGTCATCCCTACTACAGTTATACAACTAACCCCATTTAAATAAAGCTTTGGACTGGTGTAGCACAGCACTTGGTAAAAGAAGTGAGTAATGAGAATCCAATTCATTTGTCAAAAGATAGATTGAGATGAAGATCATTAATAAAGCTCAGCTGTTTGGACACATATCTCCCCAGTAAATAATTATTGTATAGTATATTTTGTAATTGCTCTATTTTACATCTTAGCAGAACAGAACACATACCTTTTGTTGTGACAACAGCTGCCATTGGAAAGCCATTACCAATTCCTTTTGCCAAAGTAACAATATCAGGGACTACATCATGTGTTTGAAATCCCCAGAAATGGCTTCCTGTCCGTCCAAATCCTGTCTGTACCTTTCAAAAGAAAAATCCAGAGAAATCCCCATCGCTCTGTCACGTTTTACAATATGGTTTCTCTTTCTTGTCTTTCTATTATTACTGATTTGCACTAAACTGCAATTACATCTGGAGTTAACTTGTATTAGGATCCTTATTCAAATGGATTTGCACAAAATACTATTTATTGTAATTGTGCTTTTCTTTCACATATGAAAGAGAGAACATGTCACCACATCTTAGACACAGTGAGATAAACAAATAAGCTGCAGCTTCCATTTCAAAATAGAGAGGAAATGCAGTTACTTACCACATTTCAAAAGCAACCTCATGATTGCTGATTTCTACTATTGCAATGCTTGAGGTATGTATCACTGTCACTTTGAAGTGTTTGCTACTATGAAATAGCTTTAGCTAGGCAAACTCTACTTATAAAATGTATTTGCAGAGGTACAACAACCAATTCCCTTGTAGAGTTTACGCATGCCAACCACACTCATAAGAGGAAGTGTACTGTGACAAACCTCACATCACAGCTGGCATTTATTACCTGCATATTTTTTGTAGATTTACTGCTCCCAAAAGGTAAGGACTGAAGTCTGATACTAACATTACCCGTGTCTAAAATCAGAATACCACATAGCAGAATAAAGGCAGTAAAAACTGGGAGGCTCCTATGCTTGGAAAAATGCACTGTGTTAAACTTTAGCTATGAAGTATATAGCATTTAATTTAGATTATTTCCAGGCTTCCAGTTTGCCTTCACTTGGATTCTTTTAAGACAACTTTCAAAGGTACCCCAATCTCTAGAGCTCTTATGTAAAAAAAAACCCACTCACTTCATCTGAAATACAAATGCCCCCTCTTTCTCGTACTAGCCGATAAGCTTCCTTTAAGAAACTTCTTGGGTACTGAACAGCTCCATTAACACCCTGCCAAGACAAAAAAGACAACGTCTTCACGAACAGACAAGGAAATGAGTTCCGCTGTGTGACTATCCTACAATATGAAAAAATAGCAGCAGCTATCAGGTAATAGCAAGACAGTTGTCTCGAGTTTCTGGCTTCAGCCATTAAACTGCTTCAGAAAGTTCCTGCTCAAGTCACTTGTTCCCATTCCACATGGCAGTCTGCTATTCTGTTAGTTGTGCTGGTATAAATTTTAGCTCCATGGAAATCAGTGACAAAAGCTGAAATTTTAAGACAGTGCATCCATTCTTTCAAATACATAAGGTGTTTAAGGCACTAAAAATAATAAAAATCATCAGAAGTCTATGTTTAAGATGTAGCTAAAGAATATTAGATTTAAGTGTTTCACACTATTTGTGCTATCACAATTGAGAAATGGCAAACTACCTACTTGAATTGGTTCAGCGATAAATCCAGCTATTGTCTTTGGCACTGAGGTATTCAGAGTATCTTTGAACTGTTCAATGTACTGGTCGTTTGCATGACATACACCTGTTTACAGGGGAAACAGTTTAAAGGGAATTTACTTAAAATGACACAAAACTAGCTTCAAAACATGAAATTATACATGTAATCAACAAGTATTTTCTGACTGCATGGTAAACATCACCTCTCAAATACACAATAAAAGGCTAAACATTAAAGGAGAGAGTCCCTTATTTTCTCTTAAACATTTATACTCTAAGGAATGCCAGTTGCAAAACAGCAAGGCAAAGCTGCCATATGGTAAGATGTTACACATTATACAGGTCAGTAAGCTGTAGGTTAGAGAGAGTGTTTGTGAATCATCTACACCAGCAGCAGGAAGAAGCAGACACTTTCTCAGGGGTTAATAAACATCAGCATGACATAAGGAATCGTTAGGTCAGTGCAGGTACGAGGATTCTGGAGAACACAGCTGCGTATCAGTATCTACTGAAGTAAAAAACTAAGCAATTAGTATAGATAATGCTCCCCTTCACTAGGGAGGGCAAAGCTAAAAAGAAAATATTGTGCTATGTATGCATGTGAATTAAAATACTAAAGAATGCCTGTTGAAACAGTGGAAAAAATTACTGTAATTGTTGTAACCAGGAGAGCAGTAGAAGAGCTTTCACATTGTGCTGTGTATGGAATGTTTTGCCTCATATAACACTTTTTGCCTATCACCAGCTTCAGGTTGTCCTTACTATTCAGATTATTCCAAAACAAAAGCTGGAGAGTTGTCAAAACTTCAGAAACAGCAGAAAACCTAGTCAACATTTCTGTTCTTCCAGATGTGCTAAACTGAGTTCCATAGCTTCCAGAGTTGATGATGACAAATGCTGGAAACAAAGGCTAGGATTCTAAGAAATCTGAAAATATGAGGTGTCACCTGCCCTAAATTTTTCTCAGTGGGAAGCAGGTCCCTGAGGTTCTCCGCAATATTGTCTTTGGTTGCTCTTGCAAATCCTAACCAGAGGTCTACCTTTCTTGAGGAGGTAAATATAACCTATTTCCACAGCTCTTTAGTATTCTCTCATCTAAAAGTCAAATACTTTTTGTCATTGACCAACCTTCAGAACAGCTGCATTTTCGAACAGTTTGCACTGGAGAATCTCTACAATGGCTGCCTCCCCAGGGACCACGAAAAACATCTGGTAACATTGTCTGTCAAGCACAAGAGAAATGGCTACAGATTTGATGACACCTTTCCAAGAGATGTTTTGATCATACTTAGGGATGACAAAAAAAAGTCTGTTAGAGTCAAAGGGTATACCTAGTTCAAGCAACTTGTCTGAAGAACACTTGTGGAGTAACAACAAACTTCCCCCTCAAGAAATGGTAGAACACAGACTGTTTTGGAACCAACAAATTCAGACTATTCCAGCAATAGTCACTCAATTGATGATTTCCTTTGTTTTGTTCTTTAACTTAGTCAGCAGTTTTGGTTACCTAAGATTAATAGCAACATTTTTAGAGTTGCTGTTAGCACTTCAATAACCCAAAGATAAAAATCTGAAAAATACAGGGAGGCAGGCAGATCTAGTAGAGTAATTACAGGCTGGAAATGGGGAGCTCCAGCCTTCTAATCCTAACTGATGATGAAATACCACATGACTTCAGGCAACTCATTTATTGAACTAGGCTGGGAGGCTGCTATAAAGGAGCCTTCTTATAGCCAGTGCCATGGCTGAGCTATCACCAGTTCAGAGCAGAGTAGCCAATGCCAGCTTCTAGTAGACAAAAAGTCATTCCCATTTGCTCAAGGGCAGGGAGATAACATGTTGCCATTTATCCCCAATGGATCTCATTAACCGGTATTTCCCCTCTCGCTGAAATGAGGGACATCATACTTTTTTTTTTTTTTTATTCCGGGGAGGATCTACTTCAGACCAGCAGAAAGCAGCTTTGTACAGATTTGCAAAAAAAAACTTGAGAAAAAGGGTTCTGAGTATTATTTTGCACCTTACACAGACTTCCATGCAAGCACCAAGCACAACTAAAGAACTGTTGACCACTTGTGTTATGGCTGTCCTGACTCCAAATCAGTGCAAGTAACTATACAGAGAAGGAAAGGGGACTCTGTCTGTTCTTGTGCTTACACAGCAGGAACAGCTACACTGCTGTTTAGTTAGTGACTATAAAGCACTATGAGGATAGAAAACGTATAATTGTTGAAATATTAAATCAAACTGTTAGTTACCCAGATTATTTAAAGAAAAATATAAAAATCTCACTGTTGAACAGCCAAAGCCATTAGCAACACCATGCTTATAAAGACCAATAGACGTCAATCCCAGTGCGTAAGGGCTGCCTCCATGGTATGCTCCTCTGTGCAAACAAACAAAGCATATGAACATCACTCATTTCCAAGAAGAGACCGTAGCAACATTAGTTGTGAAAAGGCATGCTTCTGAGCTACAAATTATTGGGGAAAATGTGCACTGTTACACTCAAAACAAGAAGATTCCTACTACCATTTTTTGCTTTGGTTTTGGAATATATGGATTACCCATCTGCATTGGTTTCCTTAAATTTCAAGTGATAAAATTGTGAGGTAATGTTTGCAAGGAGAAGAGAACAATGATTGGAACCAACAGCAATTCAGACATTGCCTCATGAAATTCTGCTCTACCACCTGAGCCCCACAGAGCAAACATCTCTGTTCTTTGAATCTTGGGAACTGCTGGTCTCTCCAACAGATGCTGCCAATCATTAAACTACCTGGTGGTTTGCTGCCAGTTTATAAAGTTCATTAATGAGAATATACAAGCAAGGTGGGTACCCAATATTCTGCTGAACAGAATAACAGAAAAACACGGCTCTTCATAGCAAGGCCTTTTATTCTAATATTTGAGGTCACCTGGGATGCATAGTGAAAAGAACTACTTACCCTGGTGCTTACATAGCACTCACCCCTGCACCACCTTTGTCATTAAGCCAGAAGAGCTGTTTATGTACCTAGGCAGTGAACTATAGTTCAGGGATCTGGCAGAAAAATAAGGCAGAAAAACAAACAAAACAAAAAAATCCTTCTGCCAGGTTATCTTTCAGCCTGAGCAGTTCCCTGCTGTGGTTCACTGCACCACTATTCCAGAGGTACCTTTGTACCTCCAGAAAGAGGGGCACTGCAGGGGTGGAACAAAGGAAGAAAGTAGCAGTTGCTGAAGACTGCTCTGGCCCTGACCAAAGGTCCACCGAAGCACACTCTGAACACAAATACTAGACCCTTTTCTAATTAACAAAAGCAAAATTTGCAAGGTTGAGTTTTGTATGCAAACTAGTCCTAATATACTGTATCAAATCTTGAACTTGTTTTACCCCTCTTTGTCAAATAAAATAATTTTATAGCATTCTCATCAGCAGACCTGGGGTTAAAGAGCTCTCTATTATTTCTTGGTTTAGGCATATAGATACTTAGCACATACATGAGTTTTGTAAAGATCTGTCACCATTACCTGAAACAGATGATGTCGAAGTTACGAGTATACAGCCTTGCCATGAACATAGCCAAATCATTGGCTTCTGACCCGCTGTTGGTTAGATAAACCACCTACAGGAGAATGCTTAGGATCAGTACAGTGCACAACCACCACCTTTTTGTTTGGCATCAGACATGTCACTTAGTAACATTATGAGATATAACCTATCCCTACCACAAGGTGACTTCACTGCAATAAACTTAGTGTTGCCCATACAGTATAGATGAGGACTAAACTCAAGCTCATCTACTCAGAGCAAGTACAGAAAAATCTTTAAGAGTTGGAGTCTTCAGGTTTTCCTAAGATGGAACAGTGATTCAAAGAAAAATTAAAGTGTCTGGGTCAAACTGAGCATGACTGACTGGACAGAAATAATCTTTGCACAGGTAAAAAGGGCTGTACAGTGTCCCTGCACGTTAGGTGTTTGGAGTGACACACAGAGACACAGCTATGGAACAGAAGAGGTAAGCAGAATTTGCTTATTGGGAGCACATGAGGATTAAGGGGATATCCTGAGATTTGCAAATAGCTCAAATTCTAGTGTTACTGACTTTAATTTTCAGATGTGATTGAGATTCTCCACTGCTTAAACTATGAAGATGCTTTAAATTTGTTTTTTTACTCTCCTTCCATTTTTGAGATTATGATAGTTTCACACTCTTCTGCTTGCCCAATTTCATTTTATCAACAGTTTATTTTATCTGAAAACAAAATCAATATTTTTCTTACTGTTTCTGGGCATATGAAACATGACATTTTATTTCAGTGTCAGTAAAGCTCACTGTGCAAAGCATTGTCAAATACTTTTCACTGTGAATTTTCATGAGATCATGGCTGCATATAAGAATAGTTAACATCATCTTAGTTCCTTCAGCAATTTTTAAGCTGGCAATGCTTCTTCACAGAGACAACTGGAGGAAGAGAACAGAACAGGAGCTTGGGATACTATGCTTGTCTACATCTGGGTCTAAAGAAAAGGCCTTGAGTGTCATCATGCTCTCTTTATCTGACAGTCTGTAGTGCCCATACAGATTTTCCCTCCACAGATAACATGACTCTCATTTATTTAATAAATATTTTTATATTAAATGTTTCTTTTAAACAGACAACAGCTTCAGCAACCCCTGCTCCTGTTGGAAGCAAAGTACCTTAAGTGGATCTGGAAGAAGAGAAGTTAGCTTTTCAGCATACTCCTGGATTGATGGGTGCATGTAGATATTAGTGGTATGCCACAAGCGAGCAAGCTGTTTCTGGGTAGCCGTAGTTACCTTCCTGCATATAGCACAAGAAGAGACAACAGGATTCAATTCTATACACAGATGCACTCACACATGCACACACCTACCCGTTGTTAATTTTGAAAACGTAGACACTGCGCCATTTGCCAGATGGATAAACAAGTAGAAAAATGAATGAATTCTTAAAAATATAGTGGAAATTTACCTTAATGTAAGTGATACATGACAGTTCAGTGAATTACATTCTGATTTTAGGGACAGTGCCACAGATTAACAAAACAAAACCAACATCGGTATCTTTTCCTGTATTTTAGAGCATAAATCAAATAGTAACATACTTACGGGTGGCAGTGACCAACACTAACAGTGACAATTCCAGCAAAGAGATCAAGGTATCGTCGTCCTTCATAATCAAACAACCACTGCATATGTCCTTGATGCAGCAACAATGGCTTCTTGTAATACATCCGCAGTGAAGGAGAAATATTTTGTTCACGAATCTTCTGCATATGTTCATATGGATAGGACTGAGTAGAATAAAAAAGTCAGTATCTGTTTATGCTTTCTAACGATCCAGACTAATGGAACTGTAGTGGATCATATAGATTACACAGCTGTCTACAGGGGTTGTTCACAAAACTAAGATTTTAATAAATTCTGGCACACATGGGGTACTACAAACCTCTGAAATTCAGCTTTTGAAATAAGACTGCTGTTCTGCACTTCTGGCTAAATTGTTGATTTAAAAAGCTTTAAGGAAGGCATAATTTATAGAATTGTCACACAGGTACATCTGTAGGTTATATCCTGGCTGAAACAGAATTCTTTTTTTCCCAAACAAGCAAATTTTATAATCATATTTAATGCACTGACTATTTATAGCAGTAGAGCCTATCACTCAAATCTAGTCTAACTTAAATTCATTGTAGTATGTATGACTTACTTTGTATTTTTCAGGTACAAAATCACAAGGAGGCATTTTTGCTTGCGTGGAGACAGAACTTTTCCATTTCTGCTGCCTACAGGCAACTACAAAATAGTAAGAGAATTATCATACACTTATCAAAGTGCACATCTGAACGAGTTTCTCAGTAAGCTTGTTCAGAGAGCACACACGCTACAGTCAAAGCAAGTTTTGTTTGGGGTTTTTTTTGTGTCAGAGATCTTCTTGGGGGAAAAAAAATATATGTAATATCTTTGCAAAGGCAAAACAGATGTAGATTAACCCCAAAAAGCACCTCTCATCCACTAAAACTCAGTTTTCAGTTTTACATGGACTTTTATTTTGGCAGAAAAAGAATTAACCCCCCCCCAACAATCAGCTTCTAATACAAATTTTTATGTGGGAGAAGCAAGAGTAGGAATCCTCTACAGGGGTGACTGCAGCACAGGCAGTGCTCTCAGGGACCGGGGCATAGTCCCAACAGACCTAAACAAGGTGGGCAAAGCAGGGTCCACTGAGAGTGCCCCACATAAATGGAGGAGATGAATCAGGTCCAGGGTCCACCCAGGAAGTCCAGTCAGGAGCAGCAGCAGATGAGGCCAGAGACAGGGCTGGAGACAAGGCTACAACACAGGTCCAAGGTCCATCGAGGAGACAGGGCCAGAGGCTGGACTGCTGGCAAGGCTGAGGCAGGACTTACAGCGCAGGGCTGAGCTGAATCAGGGCGCCTGGGACATGGGCATGGGCAGAGACCCCAGGTGAGGCTGCTCAGGGCAGACAAGGTATGCTCAGGGCCCCGACAAAGTCTCACTGCCATCTTCCGTCCTCCTTCCAAAATCCTAAAAAAATCACCTGTCCTACTTTTCCTTTAACTTGAAGTGTAATTCAGCAGGTATCAGAAAAAGTTATTATTGAAATACATTCTCTTTTTTCTCTTTTCTGCATCTGTAACATTATCTGCTGAGAACTACATATTTATTTTTAAACGTCTATGGTTTTAAACATTTTCTAAAACACTTTAAAATGTAACTGAATGAAGATTAAACTTCCCTGAAGTAAATGACGTACACTGTCACTCTCCTTACATCCACCGATAGCGCTAATGAATTAGTCAAGAGCCCAGTCTCAAAAACATTAATTAAAAACCGTAAGTTAGAGAGGTTCTGCTTTTGGACCTCTTTCAAAGGGATCTACAGCTACACCAAAAGCGCTTCTTTCCCGGTTAGGCACAAACATGGTGCTGCAACCAAAACTCCCCACTTTCAGGGAGACACGCTGACCCCTGGCAAGGCCTCCCCCGTCCC
>NW_010545741.1:0-8215 GCF_000687285.1 Phaethon lepturus
ACAGTTGATCTCATCTAGACCAATAAAATGCATATGTCCTACAGACCTTAGTCCTGACTCCGTAACGCAATTAAATGCAACCTTTCCTTAAAGAATGTATATACCATCATGGCTCTTCAACAGAACTTTAAAATGCTTTATTTGAGAAGCTTTTTTCTTTTTTTGACAAGACATATTATGTCCTGCATTTTCTACCTCTCATTTTGCAGCCCTCTCAAATGAAATTCATTTACACTATCTATCAAACTATGTTTTATTTTGATTGGACTTTTGCTTAGTTGTTCTGTATATGGAATGTCAAGATCATGATGTTCAAGACAAATGTTCAAATCCAAAGTGTTTAAGATTATTTTAGATTAAGCAGATTAATTCACCTGTCCTTACCAATTATCATTGGTTTAACAGTAATTTATGTCATATCCTCACCTGGAAGCTGGTAGACTTGGTAAATTAAGCAGTTATGTTTTACCTTCAGTCTTTGAATAGTTAAAATTAGTATATTGAATATGGAAGGTGGACTAGTCTATTACAATTAGGGCCTAACTCCAGACAGTGGATTTACTATCGCTTTCCTAACATTAGTGGAAGATTTATCAAAGATTTAAGAGGAAATTGAATCAGACAGACCTCCAAAGACAAAAATTAATTCCATCTTCATTTAAATCTAGGGAGGGAGTTCAATTTAGAATCCTAGGTGCATGTAAAGATTGCATTGCTAAAGACTAATTCCAAATATAGAATCACAGAATCACAGAATCATTAAAGTTGGAAAGGACCTTCGAGATCATCAAGTCCAACTGTTAACCCAACACCACCATGGCCACTAAATCATGTCCCGAAGCGCCACATCCACATGTTTTTTGAATACTTCCAGGGATGGCGACTCCACCCCCTCCCTGGGCAGCCTGTTCCAATGCTTGACCACTCTCTCAGGAAAGAAAATCTTCCTAATATCCAATCTAAACCTCCCCTGGTGCAACTTGAGGCATGTGGCGCCTCAAGACATTGTTCAGGGAACATGGTGGCGCTGGATTAATGGTTGGACTCGATGATCTTGAAGGTCCTTTCCAACTTAGTGATTCTGTGATTCTGTGATTCTGTGATTCTGTGATTCTGTGATTCTGCTCTGAGATGTAATAGACTTGCGTTTAAATGCAAGTGTGTAACTGCCAAATTTTGTACTCAAGGAAAACTAGTAATGCATTGATCCTATGTAATGCATTGGTCCTGTGTGGTTAAGCATCTGCATCTGAACTCAGTAGAAATTTACACAGGAACAAGACTTGTTTTCCTGTAGGAAGTGTCCTCTTCCAAGGTCTGTCACACAGCAAAGAGATTTCCTTCCCCTGAGTATTTTATCTTCTTTGATTGTTTCCTGACATTTTTGGAATGTAAGGAAAAGGATATCATCATGTAAGTGAAAGATAAAAAGAATACTCCCAGCCCTAATGGTCCTGTTCCTTTTTTTGTTAATACCTGGAAACATAGAAATTGGGTATTAGAAGCAGGCTGAGCCTTATTTTAAGTCAACTGGGACTGGATCAGACTAAGTTTATAACTTATTCAAACTGTTTTAATATGACATGCTTACAAGTTCCCACGATATCTCATTTTATCTTCTGGTAGACTTCCTCCTCTGAGTTTGTTTCTAAGGTAAAAAATACAAATTACACTAAATCTTGCTCTTGTAGTCCCTACCTAATATGAAGATAATGCAGTTATCATTAAACTTGTGAAAGTTTAATATGTGAAAACTCAAGTGAAAACTTGATCCAATTAAATATATGCTTCACTAGATCCTTAAAGTCTCCCAATTAAAATAATAATAAAAAACCTTCTTAAAAGGCTTCTTATGTTAAAATGGTAACAAGTGCATTCTCAGATATAAATAATTCTATTAATAATTCTATTCTTAAAGCTTATGGTGGCATCTACAGTAATTTCTGTTTTTTTTAAGTCTCTCACTACACATTTCTACATCTACAGTTGAATAAAAAACATGAACGCCTGTGTTTATGAAAATACGTGGAACAAGTTTGCTTATTAAACCCATAGAGATAAGCTTCACTTGGAGTTGGTAGCATTTGTGAGTTTTTTCTGATGGGACATAAGTTCTCCTATATTAACTTGTGCTGACTGACATTGGTTCAGTGCCAGACACAGCAAGGACATCAAGCAGCCCACCTGATTTAGCAATCACAAATCAAAATAAAAGCCTAACAACATGAGCAAGAGGAGAAATGCATGTTCCATGATTCCCAACAACATTATCATTAATGAAGTTAGTGATTGAAAATGTTTCAGTACATTGCTGCTGTTCTTTTGACAGATATTACTTCCTATACAAATTAATCTCAGCAATGTGTTATAAACAATATAATTATAGCATATAGACGAAAGAATAAATGGCAAGTGCACTGTAAGTTTTACCTTGTACATTCCAACATCCACATACACTCACTCAGTTTATGATGTTATCTCCCCAGTTACCTGTGTATCTACAAAACTTTTGACGTTAGGATCAAACTGGTATTACACCTATTAATGTTCATGAATCATCTGGGTTAATTTTTTCCCTCCCACTTTCTCCTTGCATACATCTTTGCAATAGAAAAAGGTTTCTTTATATGTTCCTGGTTATAGCTTTTCCTTTTTCTACCTCATTCTACTGATGATAACAGAACACAGGTCTAATGAATTTGGGTATATCACAGATATATCAACTAAGCAGGGGAGGCAGGACATGAGAAACACCTTGTCACACAGACTTGCATTCTTCAATAAGTTTAACTTCACTCTTGCCTTAAGTGAAAGAGTTGAGCTTGCCTCAATGAAGTGTCAAAAGGAGCTCAACAGAAAAAAAAGCATGTATCAGCAAGTACAGCTTGGCAAAGGAACTATATAAAAATTACAGTATGGTTATCTTTTTCAAATGTGCTCTCTCTCGAAACAGTGGGATATAGGAAGCCAGAGAAGTATTCATGAGAGAGAGTTTGAAAGATAGATGAGGTCTAATATAAGAGAAACTACAATTCTTTTGAATCTAAGGGCTTTGCCACTTAATAAAAAAAAATCTAATTTGCCTTCATCAGATGAAGAAAAAGATAGGATAGAGCCAGAGATTTGCATTTTGGGAAAAGTATAAGGGCTGTTAAAGATCAGCAAAAAAAAGAGCTGAGGTGTCAGTTAAAACAACTATTGTAGCCTTTCACTGCTTAATGAAATATTAGAGACAGTTGGTGCTCTGTGATGGAAAAGGTTTCAGACTAGCTTCAGTGTAGCCCAGCATACTCAAGTAAGTGCTAGCCTATCAAGCTGAGATTTTATGCTGACATTAAAAAAAAAGTGTTGAAGAGTTGAACTCTGCCAGCAAAAGGGGGTACAGGAAAAGAATTCAATTTAATCACTGGAAAAGAACAAAAAAAGCCTACCGCAAAACTAAAATTCTGCTTTTTCCTTGCTGCACAAAAGTAAGACAGGTATGTTTGATATGTTGAAAACTTTGTCTGCTTAGATGACTCAAATGAGTGGTTTTGGCCACTTAAGAATCACTGCCAAAGACATTAGAAACTAAATGATTTTAATATAAATTTGTAAAAAGCATGACTTAACAAAATTCGATGGCAAGGTCCACTTTATTACTTATTCAACATGGAAAAAAATAAGCAAAGAGAAACCAAATTACAATTACGTTGGAATGATTTATGTGTGGATTGGGAGGAATGATACACACAGCCAGGGAAATGGAATTGGGTTAGTGTGACAATTTCCTAATAAAGTTTAGCAACGTAACAACTTAAAACTTACTAAAATTCTCTAATTACGCATGCACACACCCACAGAGGTAGATATAGAGATAGAGACATAAAGAGACAATTCTCCTGTTTTGCTGGCACAGTCTTGCTGTAGACACTTTTTTCCAAAGCAGCTTAATGTGCAGCTAGTGCACACTAAATTGTAAAAAATTATTATTTTGAAATAGGAACATCTGCACAAGACATTATTTTGGTATAATTTTTCTTGTAAAGTGTCTCCATGTACAAAAACCCTTAGGATCCTCGTGGTAACATTTTTTAAAACAACAAAGAGAAAGATTCAGAGAAATACTTAGACACCAAGTGTGATCCATGGGTCTGACATGCCCCACAAACCTGAGACTCATGAAAGCCTGGCAACTCTGTGTTGACTGCTCTTGAAGTAGATTCTAGAGTGTTTTTGGCTCTCAAGAGAAAATGTTTTTCTTTCCCTTCATTTACCCCAGATTCCTTTGCCAAATTAGTGGAAATTATAATAACAGTCATCTTTCAAGCCCAATTTGAAATTTGTTCTCCTTGTTCTCAAAATTCAAGGGACAGATTTTTAAAATATTCATTGACTTTTTTTTAAAACAAAAAGGATGCAATTTTTTTCAGTTACATGCATAAAAATGAAGTTCTTCTTCACCACTTCCCTTTGCTGGATATAAAAAAAAATTAAAATAAGATCACTAGAGGTCTCCATGTTCCAATGGCCTCTATTCCTTAGTCCTTTACATGAAATTCTATCTTTTCGCCCTTTAACATCTTTCTTCTCTTTTAAGCCTTCTCAACAGCAACATTTTGCAGAACTTTTCCAGGCATTTATTCAAGAAAAGGTCTCTGTAACTTAAATGGATATTTACCCATATATGATCTGAGCCAGGGAATGATTAATAAACTATCTCTCTATTATATTATTTTCATATCTTTCCCTTTATGATTGTATTACAGGAAATTGCAATTATTTCACAAGGATTAGTCAAAATTATTCACTAAGGGACTTCCGTGAATTATTCATGATACTATTTTTTGAATCTGTTAATAAGTTTATTGCAAGACATCATTTAATTTTCCTAAATGCTGAGCATAAACTCTGATAATCAGGTTTGCAATGTGAATATTCATATTTATGAATTAAAATCACTTGCCACAAATTATATCCAACATTGGCTTAATGTTCATTTTCACTAGAATATTTGCAGAAAATAAAAGCAACGAAGGTGTGTAAACATTTTAGGCTGATAAGTGTATAGTTGTAACAAGCATTATTTTATTATCATAGTGCCATAGAAATAGCTGGTTATACCCTTAAAGACTGGAGCTAAATTGAGGATGAAGTTATTGCTTCAAGGCAGAAATGTAATTATGGATTGTTACAAGCCATAGAAGCGTTTCTTACCCATGTCACAAGAGGATGTTTTCAAGAATCACAAAGAAAAAACTAAAATACACATTCCTCTCTGTTTTGAGTAACTGGCAAGGGCCAAAGCTTTACTCTGAGTTCCACTAAATTAATAGAAGCCAGAAATTAACCTGATAGTTCATTAAAAGGTGCTGTGTACATGCTATACAATAAACTTCTTGAAAAGTTCAGATAAAAATCTTGAAAGTAGATCCAGTGTTATTATGGAATTTAAAAGGGAAAATCAACAAATATTAGAACTAGTCTGTAGGTACAAGGAATTTGTTCTTATGACTGGAGTGCTTTAAATAAAACCTGATGTATTCTGAACAGCTGAGCTGGATGCTGAATTCCTTGTTTGAAATTTGTCTGAAGAATACAAGTTTCAGCTGGATATGCAATTTTACTGATACAGTACGAAGAAACACTAAAACATGTTCCCAGGTCATGAGGTGGGTAAAACATTAAAGTGACATAGAATAGTTCAGGTTGTAAGGTTCCTCAAAAGATCATCTTCTCCAAGCATCAGTTCAGAAAAGGACTAAATTCAATGTTTTACATGGGACATTATTGAATAAGTTGTGAATATCTCCAATCATGGAGACTGTACAACCTCTTTGGATGACCTATTCTAATGTGACGATCTTCATGGTAGAAATTTTTTTCCTAATGTCTAATAATATTCCTACACTCATGATCATACTAAATATAAAGTATTCTTCATCAAAGCATATATCGTGTCTTGATTTGTGTAACTTCTGTTTTGAAAGACAATACATGTCTAGAAATTCAACACAGGTGATCCCTATGCACCTTTTCAATCCTATAGAACAATTTGTAAGTAAGTTGAACTTAAGTTAGGATTTTGCAAGTCAGTATGGTTGAATTTTATTTCTCAAATATAAATATTGCAAGACAAGATAACAAGGTGCAGGCTAACAGGGTTTTAACCTATGTTTGGATTTATGACTTCTACTCAAATTCTGCACATCACATTTAAAGTGTTCAGCTGCCTGGAAAAAATTTGTAAGGAAAGTCAAAAGATTAATTAAAAAAAAGTAGTGGCTAATCTTTTAAAAAAATCTGCTTATGCTCTTATAGTGGTATATTTTAAAAACTACAGGATAATCAATTCTGACTGTATATCAGGATTAAAAAAACTTGTGATGTATGGCTCCTTCATTGAAGAGGAATAGACTGGCACAGTTTTCCCAGCAGACAAAATTAAATGATGATGGGTGGTCTGTCAAGAAATGGCATTACATTAGCAGAATGAGAAATGATTTGAAACACAGAAATCTAATAACCAGAGAAAGAAATTATCAGCCATTGGAACAAGCTTGGCTCTCTGCCAAGTTTTACATAACTTCTAACAAATTATCTTATGAAGGAGACTGAATTTACAGATACATTTGAACAGCAGGAGTCAAGTATTTTTACTCTTATTTTACCCTTACCAATTTTTTTCCCCAGAAATGGCTTCTGGGGTACACCTGTCTCAAAGGGGAAAAAGAATCCTTGCACAGGAGTTAGCAGGACTCACTGAAAGAGCTTTAAACTGGATTTGAAGGGGGAAAGGCATACTACTGGGCTTGCTAGAGATAAGCCTGGGGGCAGCAGTGTTTGAGGGACAGTGGGCTAGCGAGATCCTTTGGTGTGCCATCTCAGTGGAGGTAGGGGATGGAATTCCATGTGGCAGCAAAGACACAGTGGTTATCGATGTGTTAGAAACCACAATAGCACCTGAGAATGTTCACACAGGAATTAGGGCTTCTCCTCCCAAAAAGGAGGCAGGATCTGTAGCCCAACTGAAGTGCATTGACACCAGTGCATGCAGCATGGGCAACAAAGAGGAGGAGCTGGAAGCCATTGTGCAGCAGGAAAACTATGATACAGTTGCCATCACGGAAACGTGGTGGGACGACTTGCACAACTGGAGTGCTGCAATGGATGGCTATAAACTCTTCAGAAGGGATAGGCAAGGAGGGAGAGGTGGTGGGGTGGCTCTGTATGTTAGGGTGTGTTTTGACTGTCTAGAAGTTAATGATGGTGACAATAGGGTTTAGTGTTTATGAGTGAGTATCAAGGGGAAGGCCAACGAGACAGATATCGTGGTGGGAGTCTGTTATAGACCATCCAGCCAGGATGAAGAGGCAGACAAAATCTTTTACAAGAAGCTGGAAGAAGTCTCATAATCACTAGGCCTTGTTCTCATGAGGGACTTCAACTTACCAGATGTCTGGTGGAAATACAATACAGTGGAGAGGAAACAGTCCAGGAGGTTCCTGGAGTGAGTGGAAGATAACTGCCTGACACAGCTGGTGAGTGAGCCAACTAGGGAAGGCACTCCATTGGTCCTGTTGTTTGTGAACAGAGGAGGACTTGTGGGTGATGTGAAGGTTGGAGTCTGTCCTGGGCGTAGTGATCACAAAATGATAGTTTTTAATTCTGGGAGAAGTAAGGAGAGGGGGGTCAGCAGAACTGCTAGCTTGGAATTGAAGAGGTCAGACTTGGGCCAGTTTAGGAGCCCGGCTGACAGAGTCCCTTGGGAGGCAGCCCTGAAGGGCAGAGGAGTCCAGGAAGGCTGGACATTCATTCAGGAAAGAAATCTTAAAGGCGGAGGAGCAGGCAGTCCCCATGTGCTGGAAGGTGAGCTGGCAGGGAAGAAGACTGGCCTGGCTGAACTTGGTACTCAGGAGAAAAAGGCGAGTTTATGACCTTTGGAAGAAGGGGCAGGCCACTCAGGAGGACAACAATAATGTCATGAGGTTGTGTAGGGAGAAAATTAGAAGGGCCAAAGACAGAACTTAATGTGACTACTGTCATAAAAGGCAATTTAAGTGTTTTCTATAAATACATTAACAACAAAAGGAGGTCTAAGGAGAATCTCCACCCTTTATTGGTTGCAGGGGGGGAAACATAATGATAAGGGATGAGGAAAAGTCTGAGATATTTAATTCCTTCTTTACCTTGGTCTTTAGTAGTAAGACCAGTTGTTCCCTGGGTACCCAGCCCC
>NW_010545742.1:0-343 GCF_000687285.1 Phaethon lepturus
CAGCTTTTAGCTGGCAGGCATAGCACGAGAAGCTGGACTGTCCTTGACTACTTAGCAACAACTCAAAACATCAGCACATCAACATTTTCATATCCAAAATCCAAAACATAGTCTCACACTAGCTTCTATGGAGAAAATTAACTCTATCCTGGATGAAACCAGGACAGATGGTCACATGTAGAGGGTAGTGGTCAATGGCTCATTCTCCAGATGGAGATCACTACCACAGATGAGTGGTGTCACTCAGAGGTCCGTATCGGGACCAGTGCTCTTTAATATCTTCATCCACGACATAGACAGTGGGATCGAGGGACTGCACCCTCAGCAAGTTTGCAGACGACAC
>NW_010545743.1:0-6118 GCF_000687285.1 Phaethon lepturus
GGGGAAAAGCCAGCACAGCTAAAGGCAACGGTGGGGGGTCAATAACCGCTCCGGTGAGTCTGTCCTCACCTTCCCCACGCCCGAAAGATTCGCTCATACGGTACCTCCTGGTTATCCATTTATACAAGACCTCGTCCTCCATCCACGACGTTCGCGAAGGCGGCAATGAGCACCAGTGACGACGGGGAGTGCACGCCCGCAGTGGGGACACAGACATCGCTGTGTTATTTATGGCCAGACACGCAGCATACACATCCTGGAAGCGTCCACTGGCACAAAGGCCCACCTAGCTCACACCCTCGGTGCCTGATGCCCTTTAAGATGGTTGCAATGGCATGCTGGGTCCGCGGTGATCCCTCAGGTCCTGCAAAGACAGCGCTGACAGCAGCGAGTTGAGAAGCAGTCACACGGGAGCAGAGTGCCTAAGACTAAAAAAAAAAAACCCACCCAAAAATCCAAACCCCAAGCCCCTCAACTACTTTCAGTTGGGCTGCAATCTTCCAATCCAGCTACTGAGCGCGGCAGCAAGATGCAGCGAGCAATTAGCCCGGCTCTGCGGAGCCCAGGAACGACACAGAGAGCAAAGGCTCACCAGGGAGAGGAGGCCACAGGGCTCTTTGCCTGGTGGAACAGCCAAGCAGAAACCACTGCCTGCAGAAGCCAGAAGTATATTTTGGTTATGAGTCCCAGCACGAAGCCTGTTAGATCTGCGTTCTCTTCCCAGCCCTGTCACAGGTGCCTCGCAAAACCTCGGGCATGCCACTTCGTTTTCATCGAATCACAGAGTGGTTTGGGCTGGAAGGGACCTTCAAAGGCCATCTCATCCAATCCCTGCCATGAGCAGGGACATCTTCAGCTTGACCAGGCTGCTCAGAGCCCCATCCAACCTAACCTGGAACGGTTCCAGGGATGGGGCATCAACCACCTCTCTGGGCAACCTGGGCCAAGGTTTCACCACCCTCACGGTGAAAAATTTCTTCCTTCTATCTAGTTGAAATCTGCCCTCTTTTAGTTTAAAACCATGAGCCCTTGTCCAACCGCTACAGCAGATACCTCTTCCCCTCCCCAAGGTGAGGCAGTCCTCTCATGCTTGCTCAGTTTTCCCCAGGCACTGACTCAACCGCTGCAGAGCGGCCGAGCTGGCGGCAGCAGCAAAGCCAACATGGCCCTCTCTGTCCTCTGGCTGAGGAAATGAAACCCTTGGGGGACGCTGAGAAGTCCAGGTGGGCGGGTGGGTCTCAGCTGCCCTTAGAGGTCAGAGCAAACCCACCAGGCAGGCTGTGGTCTGCCATGGGGAGAGGCAGAGGTCCGTGTGGCGATGGCGAAATGGATGCACCCTCCCCAAATCACAGGCCTGTGCTTTCTTCTCAATCATGAAGAACATAACCCTGGGGTTAGGGGAAAAAAAAAGTCCCTCCCTCCCCTCCGGTGCAAACTCAGCCTGTGAGAACCAGATGGCTAACCAGTAAAGCTAGGCTGGTTCTCCAAACACCGTCAGGCTGGTGCAAATCGCATGTTTCTGGCGGATGGTCCTTTCGCCAAGAGTATTTGCCCAGCCTTGCCTTCCCCACGTGTTTTCTGCAGACAGCTTGCTCTGGGCATCCCTGAGCCCCACGGCTGCTCCAGCCGTGGGACTCCGAGGCGCTCCTCTCATCCTTTACGGAGCGTAACAAAACATTCCCGTCTCCTCACCGTGCACAGCAAACAACCGTGGGAGAAAAACTTAGTGAAACCGGCGGACGTGCTTGCATTATTTAAGTCGGGAGCAAAAACATCACCCGCCAGGCAGGCTTGCACTGCAGCCCTCCTGCCCCCGGCCAGCCGGCACGGTCCCCCCAGCACTGCAGCTCTGCTCCAGCTGCACAGACACCACACGCTTGCATTTCTTATATCTTAAAAGGCCACTAAAATGGGCCAGTGGACATCTCTCCCACCCATCTGGGAAGCGCTGAGTTTACACTTCAGTTAAATCCCCGGTGAGATGAGCCATGGATGAAAGGGCACTCGGGTGCTGTGATGCCCCATCTCAAGTCCCTGGGCATCGAAGGCTACACAGGGCAGGGGATGGTCTCCTCCGCCTCCTCCTCGCTTTCACGCTGCTGGGACACTGCCTGGGCCATCAGACACGCCTGCTGCTCTTCATCCGTCTGCCATGGCAGAGCACTCAATGCAAGGCACCAGGCTTTGCGCACGCCCGGTCTCCGGGAAGGTTGATGGTTGCTCCTGGAAGCACACCACCAGGCTAACCCTGGGCCATCCGACCCACCGGCTCAGACACAGCTAGTCCAGGGAATCCCTGTTTACCTGTTTCTCATTTGGGCATCTGCTCCCCTCCTCCTGCCCGGACAGGTAAGGGGATGCCTGTTTTATTTCCAAAGTTTAAATGAACTCTTTCTCCTGGAAGACCTCCAGCTCTTGGTCAAGTACATTGAAGTTCCCAAACGAAGAGTGAGGTCTGTGATTAGAACAGACGCAGCCAAATCCCTTCCCTGCAATGCTGCATGGAGTTCCCAGGGCCTCTTTCCACGCTCTTCGTTCAAGAAAAATCTCCTGCCGCCGCTACTCCCCGGCTGGGAAGAGTTGGTCTAACCGGGAGACTTACTCCCTGTACAGAAGAGAAGATTTACTCCCCCTACTCTGCAAGAGAGATTATCTCCAGTTGCTATTATTCCCTTATCAATAATTCACCATGCAGCCACACTCCGGATCGCGCCTGTGCTGCCTGCGTAGTTTCAAAGCTCGCTACTGACTGAAAGAGCAGCCGTGAGTAATCACGTCTCCGCTGATATTGCTTATGCTCTCAGCGAAGCAGAACAAGTAACTCACACTGCAAATGAGTCATGTCCCCTGGAAGCGTCTCATTTTAGCATCCCATCGAGGAGAGGAGCTTTGCAGAAGCACCTGCTAAGGATTGCGAGCCCTTGGCATTTAAATAAATAAATAAAGGGGAGATAATTAAACTCCATATTTCAATCTTATAGGAGGAGTTCATATAAAGGGACTCGTTCTCCTTCCAGAAAATCCAATACAATTAAATGATTAAAACAGAAAAGCAGACATAAAACCCAAGGAGGAGAAGCCAGACAAGCCGTTGTGAATACAGATCGCACTCCGAAGGCTTGATCAAGACTCACTCACTCCCCCATTATAAGCACAAGCTTGTTGCTGTTCCCGTTTATCTCTCACAGAATAACAACTGTGATGCACGAAGCTCAGGGTTAAAACAGCATAATTTCTTAGCGAGAGCCCATTTGACTCATTTATCCTGTACACAAACACAGTACACATGCACAAATGCCTCATTTCCCACTGAAGAGATGATCATCGGCATATGTGGTACGATCTCAGCACATGAGCCTGCCATCTCTGATTAAAACCTAACCGTTAGAGTGATTTATGGCTCTGAAGATGCACGAGTGTCCTTTGTGACTAAAGGGCACTGGGTAAGAGATGAAAGATGATCAACCCCTTCCCAGTTGTCACTGGGAACCTCTACAACCACAGCTTGGATGAACCATCTTGGATGTCCAAGACATCTGTGCAGCCATTGACTATATCTTTAATCTTGCAGGCTGGCTTTTCTTTGAAACACCCTGACAGAGAACCACGGCAAACAACAGTTGAGTGCTCCTCGATCCAGCCAGGTGGATCTGTCTCCTGTGGATTTATCGGCACAGGTCTCCCCAGGAGATGTGCTTCCCGTTTCTCTATTTACCTGCACGTTTCAACATGTTGCTTTAGAATTCCTTCCCCGGGAGAGTGGGCAGCATCCCCTTGTGGGAGAGCAGGATGCTCTCCAGGATGGTTTGAGCAAGGCAGAGGGCAAAAGATAGGACTATGGCTGTTTGGAGAAGACTTCTTGAGGGCAATTCCCCATTGCATGGCTGGTGCCACCAGCACACACCAGTTAAGCTGAAAATACAAACCCCAAAAGGTTGGCTTTTCAACTCTCCAGGCTTACTTATCTTCCCCCAAGCATCTCCGACAGCAGTCTGCAACCCCGTCTGCAGCAGCGATGAGAGCCTGGGAAGATTCCTCTGCGGTGAGGCGGCCGGGTGTCAAGATTAGCCCTGGGGACAGCGGGGCCATCATCAGAGACAAATTGCTGTTAGAGACATCAGACCTCTGGAGCCAGGCTTTTTTCCTTTGGAGGAGAACGACCGGGGCCAGAGCCCCACGGGGGCTCTTGGGCAACAGCAAGGCAAAGCCTCCGTGCCCCCAGGCCTGCGGATAACCCCTCCTCATGCAAAGCTGTGACTCAGGCTTGTGCAAGCACGCACGCAGCCGTGGGCACCGAGACTATTAGTCTATGCCTGGACCCCTCCCTATTACTTCTAGCTGGGTGAAATGGAATGGAAAAGGAATTCAATTAAGAAGGTCTTGTCTAACACCGAGGGATCCTTTGGAGTCACTCTCTGGAGCCGTTAACAGGTCCGATGGGATTAGCAGCCCTCGGCTCCCTCCCTCCCCAGCCACCAGCGCGGGAAGCCTGTGCCCGCAGCAGGCTGAGCTCCGGCAGGGATTTGCTGCTGGTGCAGCCGCGACCACCCCAGCCTCCAAAATGGGACTTGCTGCCCAGCTGCTTCCCACGGCCACCGAAACGTAGTGCTTACGTACTGCTGCCTTTCCCTGGGAAGAGAGCAGCCACCAGGCTATGGACCCTCACCTGGAGCGACCCTCACAGGGCTGGGTGTCTGGAGGAGCTGCCGTGCCGGACCCTGCCCGCTCCGACATGGAGGAAGGCGGAGGTTTGGGTGAGTGGGCTCTCCCCAGGCAGCAGTGCCCCAAGCTTTGCAACAGCCTGGGGAGCAGAAGACCAAAGCACAGAGGAGACCTTTGTCCGTGCACCAGCCAGGGACGAGGCACCAAGTCCCCGCCAGCCCCACCGTGAGGCTGCCTCAGGAAGGCAGGACGGGAGATGCCAAGGGCTTACACCAAGCCCAGGTGGGGAAAGTTTCTGCTCCCTCCCAGTGCTCTGCCAGTTCTTCACATCCCCACCGTGCTTTCTATTCCCAATGCAGCCTACAGCATGGGAAATTAAAGTGCCTGCCAGGCAGCTGGCTGCAGAAGCTTCACTTCAGTCTCCATTCATCCAGGGCCTCGGACACGGTAAGACAGGCTAATATAGAAGGAGACGCTGCGGTACCTAATACACTGCAGAAGATGACAGTAGTTTCAGACTAATGGACAACGCTAAAGACAGCGTGACCGATGTGATGAATCAGAACTGTGCAGCCTCAGAGGAACGGGGTGGGGGGGGAAGAATATCCAGGCTTATAGCTTTTAGCTCCAGGACTCAAAGAAGAGGCAGTGTCCTTCTCGGGAAGGCTGAGCCCCCAGGTGCTCCCTGCTTGCAGCCCCACGGGGCAGGTGGGATCTCCAGGGTGCACAGGTTTCCCTTGCCCATGGAGCCCTGTCCCCCCACAGAAGCCACCACTCACACTGTGTGCAAGTCCTCAGCTACTCAGCATTTTCCTTCAAGGGATCAGCGAGGGGATGCCTTATCTCGCCATCCAGGCTCGGACCTACAAGTGGCAGAAGGGATAACCAAAGCTGAGCTGCTAAAAAGCCTCCCTGCAGACACCCTCCCTCTGAAGGGGACTGTGAAACAGCATGGGGTCCTCTTCCCTTGAGACTCCAGAGTCCTTCCTGCAGAGAAGTTAAACAGGGTCATTTCTGCCACCCCCAGTGTCACCGGCAGATCTAGCACCGGTATCCGGCATCCACAGAGCCGCATCTCTTTGGCCCGTGGGCGGCAGGCAGGGCAGGAGGAGACGCGAGAAGATCAGAGGTGGAAGCAGAAAGGCAAACAGCGTTTGCCAGCCTTTGGGCTGGAGAGAGCCCGAAACAGCATTCAGCATCAAGTGCTAGAGCACCCACAACGTGCTAGCTCCATCCTTCGCCAACAGCCTGCAGCAAAACCCGGCAGAGCCCCCGTCGCCCCTCGCAGCCCCCCGCTCCACGGTGCGGCCACCCAGGCAAGCCGAAGCACCCCGAAAGGCGCCAGGCGCAGCGAGATCAGCGTCCCAGCACACGGAGGCGAGGCACGGATCTGGGGACAGCCGCGCGCCCTTAGGGCCGCGTTTCCGCGCTGCGATGCGAAGGAAAACGGGTAGCA
>NW_010545743.1:6408-19414 GCF_000687285.1 Phaethon lepturus
CGCCGCATCAGCGCGGGACGCGGTGGGTGCTGGCGGGGTGCCGTGGAGCGGTGCCGCTGTCGCCCCCCACCCTGCTCGGGGCCCCCGCGCGCTGCCTCTCACCATGGCAGAGGCATCAGAGCGCAGGAGAGCCGGCAGCGCCGGCAGGTGGGGGCAAAGAGCATCTCCAGGATGTGTTGGTGCCTCCTCTTAACCCTTTAAAAAGAAAATAATAATAATAAAAAAATCACTCAAGTCAACCTAAAAATGTAAAAAAAACCCCTGAATTGATACCATTTAAAAACAGCAAACACCCCTCCTAAGCACAGGTCTCATCCCAGGGAGGGAGAAGTGCCAGAAATCAACTCAAAATTGCAGTCAATTCTCTGTGGAAAGAATTCAGCTGCTTCGCTGGTAAGCGGCAATATAAATCTCTAAGCTGGAGAGGTAGATCATTAAGGGGAAATGTTTAGAGAAATTAAATCCTTTTTCCTGCTTCTTATGCTAATAGGAAAAACCAAACTGATTTGCAGAAGGACAACATTTAGCAATATCTAATTCATCAAAGTCCCCATCTGTTCTCATTCTCGTGCTGAGTTTGTAAAAAATCAGCTTTCCTTCAACCAACACCCACGTCACTTTTAACCGTAAGAGGCCAATTCTGGAGAGATTTGTAAACAAACCACTTCTGCAAATCCAGCCAGAAAACACAGACAGGGGAAGGGCCTGATTAATAGAAATACATGTCGGGATTGAAGGGATCGAGGAGAGATGACAAAGCGAATAAGGGGACAAGGAATGACTAATCAGTGCAGCTGGCAATATAACCCGGAGCGGAGGGAGGGTTCGTGCGGGCGGCCAGCGTAGGGTTAATGGTACCAGAACGGGGAAGTCTCCAAACCAGGATCCTGCATCTGTCCTCTGCTGCAGTTGGTGCTCCTGGATAAAGCCGGATCTGGAAAGAGCTCCATGCCAGAGCCACCCTGCGTGCAGGGACCAGCAAACTCCTGCCACAGCCCACGGGGCTCTAGAAAAACCTCCTAAAAAATGTCTTTCTGTCCCTTATGGGAAGAGATGCTGAAGTGGTTTGTTATAGTGTTCTACCTATTCACAGCTACTGAAGCAAACCGATTATTAATATACTTAATTCAAGGAAAACACACAGTGGAGCAGATCTTATCTCAAAACTTGGAAATTAGGGATTCAACTAACAAGACTGTGCTCTCATATTCTTCTTTGGGGGCAGGATTATTCTGTATGCTCCTGTATTATGTGGAAATTTAAACTTGTGCATGCATTTTCCACAGTATATTCAGCAGTGGGGACTACACTGGTGGCAGCCCCAGGGACCTTACCTGGTATTTGGCAGAGGCCAGGCGTGATCAGGTTGATGTGCTCCCGCTCCGGCAGCAGGACCCTGCCTCGCCGGCAGCTCCGGCGGGGATCATCCCGCTGGGACACGCACACCAGGTGTAGGCACGGAACCGATTTATGGCGTCGCAGCAAGCGGAGGGGAAAACACCCTGACATTTGCTGCCCTCAAGAAGAAAAATGGGGGTTTTATCCTCATTCACAGGGCAGAAAATCTAGACGGCCGCAGCTGCAGCGCAGGCAGCATCCCCCATGGAGCCCAGAGCCAGCTATGGCACCAGCCGCCTTCACCGCCCCCGGCCACCTCCTGCCTCCCCAGGCACCCCGCTCCACCAGCCCCATCTTCTCGGCCAAGCACGGTATGCAGCAGAAAAGGGAGCGAGGAGCCCAGGAAAGCTGGGCAGGGCCAACGGCAACAGCTTTTGAGGACACGCGTGCTTGCGTACGACCTGCCGTCGAAGGCGGCGTGACTCTGGCCAGCTAAGAGACGCGCCGCCGCGCTGGGGACGTGTCCCTGAGGGTGCTGCGACCCATCGCCTGCAGGAGCGGGTCCCCCAGCGAGGCACTGACCCGCTGGGGATGCCACCCAAAGGGCAGGTAGATGCAGCTCGTGTACGTGACCTACTGTATTCTGGAAGAGAGCGAAGTCTTGCGCGGAAACGGGACCAGCCAGAGCAGGCTCACACTGTCTCCTATAAATACAGAGGAGAAAGAAGAGTTTTTTCTCTGCCCTGCTCAGTGTTTTCTCCCAGGACTGGAAGTTGCAGTGGTGATCCCAATCACCACAAAATGAGTCCATCCATCCGAAGCACACAGCAGGAGTTCGACATTTTCCTTTTCTATCATTACCTCCAGCCAATCCCCATATTGCTGCAAGGTGACTTTCTGCTGTGCTTCCTCTAGCTCAGTGATAATTATTCATTTCCTAACGTCCTGCCATTCCGAGAGTTCTCACTGATCTGTAACCTGCTTTTCCCCGTTGTTTGGTCCATGCCATGTAGCTACACTACAGGCATCTACAGCATGAGGTGACACAGCTCACTCACAGGTACATATTTTTCCCATACCTATCGCCTCCTTAAATTTCCACATAATACAGGAGCATACAGAACAACCAAAAATATTTACATTTCATACTTTTGCCATCCTTTTTTAAGCTACAAAATTATTTCAGGTCCCTCTGTAGAAGTAGCACAGATCCAAGCAATCTTAATGTGCCGTCTCCATGTTGCCACCACGTGGTCAGCTGGCTCCTTCCGCTTGCTCTCTCTTTGGCCACACAACGTCTTCCACAACTCTCCAGAGGAAAGTTAGAGCAGCCCTTTGGGAGATGTGCTCCAAAGCCCATTAAAAAAAAAAAAAAATCTATATATACAAACCCAGAATGGAGCTGATCTCCGTTTGGAGCCTTTGAGGTTCTTAAAGCAGCTTGACGAGCATTAGCGCTTGGTAAACTACCTGATTATAATAGACAAAAGTGACAAGTGACGCCCTTGAGCTCAGAATCACAGAATCATTAAGGTTGGAAAAGACCTTTAAGATCATCAAGTCCAACGATCAACCCAACACCACCATGCCCACTAAACCATGTCCTGAAGTGCCACGTCCACACGTTTTTTGAACACTTCCAGCTCCTCCCAAGGCAGGAGAACCCCACCTACATGCTCCCCATCCAGCCCTGCAATCTGGCCCCAATCTCCCCAGGAGCTGAAACCCCTGTAGCAGGATACTGCCATGTTCTCAATTTCCTGGGTGTTGCAGAAGACAAACAAGGTGTTTTCAAAAGTGACCATAGGACATCAGGATACCATGGACAAGCTGAGATACTTCAGTCAGCATGTCTTGCAAAAATAATAATAAAGACCTCTTTCTTATGCCTCTGACAGGGTGCTGTGCTGGCAACCTCCGCTGGCCCAGCGAGGTCTTGCTACACCACCCCATGGTGGTTTGAGTTTTAGTCATCGCTGCAGAACTTCAGCAAGAGCATCAAGACAAACAACTCTTCCCCTGAGGCCAACAGCTCCTGGCAGGGTTTGTTCTAGCCATCTCTTGCTCTTAAGAAAACCTCAGATCCGATCGCTCTCTGCTGGGCTGACAACTAGCTGTAGTCTCGATGGATCTGGGAGGGGATGGATCATCCTCCTCTAGGGCTCTGACAACTGATGCATTAAACCAGACAGTTCCTTTAGAAACCTGTCACGACAACACCTACCATGCACATCAAACTGACTACAAACTACTGTATTCAAAAACATGCCATAGCAGAGATTACACACAGATCATTCTCCCTGAACGAGAGATATTTTGGAAACACCTTGCTTTTATTCATCTTTCCGTTGGATTTCGTTGATCTTGTGTTCTCACAACAGATCTTTCAGCAACTCAAAACCTTTGGAAAGTTTGGCCACAGGCACAAGCTCTAGCCTAAGGTGGACACATCAGATGTAATTTCTATTTCTGATCAGCCAGGCATTCACAGAGCCCACACCAAAGCCTGCTTAATACCACGTATTTAATCTCAAGTTATTGTTAACAAAGTCCTGTTGAAATAAAAAAAATAATTAAAAAAGCTCTGTTAAGACCACACTTCATGTCCTTCTCAAGTACTTGACAAGGGGATCGGGAGAGGAGGAGGAAGAAGTAGAGGATATGACTACTTAACCTTGGAGAACCACTGTCTAGTCATCTAAGACATGAGCTCTGCAGTCCAGTGAACAGCCAGAAAGATTCAACAGGGGAAGTGTGTGATATTTTCTTGGGAGAGCCAGGGACTGAGATAGTCGACATGAAGAAACCAGTCAGGCTCAGCAGGCACAATGGCTTTGCTCAGCCATCGTTCATTATCGGGCAGTAACAGTGTCACACCCCCTTGAGAGCCAAACAGGTCCTCACACCCCTCTTACTCCTGCGGTTTGTCTACTCCACCAGCATGGCTGTGGATCACATCTTGCCCATTTCTTGGTGCCCAGCATCTCTGGTGGCTCCAGGCTCTCCCCATTGACTCACAGAACATGGAGGGAATTTAGGACAGGTACAACCAGCACTTGGCCTCTTCAAGTTTTTGGTTTTTTGACAGATCAAACTGCAATTCCAAGACAAATACGCACTGTGGTCTGTCAGCGAACAAGATCTTGGCTAGTCCAAGGAGTCAGGTGGAAGGGATTTACAGTAACGGTGCTAACAGAAGGTCTGAGCTTCACTGAAACAGAACAAACCTTGTGCAGTGACAGTAACGGGGTGAGCAGGCTTTCCTTGTCACTGCAGTGCCTGCACTTGTGCTGGGAAGGGACACACCAGCTGACCTTGCCCATAGCTGAAATCACAGGGATAGAGGATGCCATTTCCACAGGTCAAGAAGAAATCTTTACTCTTCAGCTGATAGCCTTGATACAGCCAGCATTCAGAAGGGAGTAACCATCCCGCATGCCAAGGAGTTTAAAGGAAGATTCAGAGACATAATCTTTCTGAGAAATTAACAGTCACACAAGGAGGTGGTGGGAGGAGGAAGACATTGAGGTCCAGGCTCAGCAAAGCAAAGATTCTGGAAGGAAAAGCACAACTAAACAAAAATACTATCTTTAATGATGATACTGCATTCATGGTTTCTCAGCTAGCATTTTTAAAATTTCTTGATGTAGAAGGCACAATTTAACCTTTTAAAAACAGACACCCGGAAGATTTACCTGGTTGTCTTTTCCCCTCTGATATTCACAGATCTTTTCATAGAATCACAGAATCTTTAAGGTTGGAGAAGACCTTTAAGATCAAGTCCAACTGTCAACCCAACACCACCATGCGCACTAAACCATGTCCTGAAGTGCCACGTCCACACGTTGGTTTTTTTGAACACTTCCAGCGATGGTGACTCCACCGCCTCCCTGGGCAGCCTGTTCCGATGCTTGACCACTCTCTCAGTGAAGAATTTTTTCCTAATACCCAGCCTAAACCTGCCTTGGTGCAACTTGAGGCTATTTCCTCTCATCCTATCGCTAGTTACTTGGGAGAAGAGACCAACACCCACCTCACTGCAACCTCCTTTCACATAGTTGTAGAGAGCCATAAGGTCTCCTCTTCTCCAGACTAAACACCCCCAGTTCCCTCAGCTGGTCCTCATAAGACTTATTCTCCAGACCACTCACCAGCTTCGCTGCTTAGAATTCGCTGTCACTTGAAGGACAAGTCACTTCAAGTCTACAAGCCACTTCCACCATTACCCCTCAGCACATGCCTGGCACTCCTCCCTGGGTCTCGGGCAGGCATCTGCCTTGGGAAGGTGGAACTGGAAACCCAGCTGCTTCCCATGACTTCAGCCTCAGGAGACTGAAGTAAGCGCCAGCGCAGCTCACAGCGCCCAGCAGCTGCTCTTCAAGGCACGAGTGCCACGGCTACGCGATGAAACAGGCTCTCCAAAGCAAAGCATCGATTCCCCCTGCAGGGAAGGTTGGGTCTACCTTGCACTTAGCCCACGGGGGACTCTGCCACCAAGCGTTCCTCTAGTTATTGCAGTTATCGGCACTTTCTCTCTGGCCAGAGCTACGCCACAGCACAGAGAACTTAAGCATCAGTAGGACAGGAGCAGAAAGCAAATCCCAGTATGCAGGCTATAGCATTGCCAGAAATAGGGTTCTAAGGGTTTTTTTGAAGGCTGGCTCTCACATGCAAGAAGTTAAGGTCTAACGCAAGAAGTGCTACAACAGGGATATGTATATACTCAGGTACTTCACCAGATAAAGGAAATATATTTATTCCTTTCACAGATTAAAGATGGCTATTAAACATCAGATGCATACTTAAGACTTGCCTTTCTGGATCTGCCTGGCAGTTAAGAAAATTTCTACAAGCAATGCTAGATAGAAATGAAACTTGTATTTGGAAAGTTTTGAAGAGCTAAATATGGACAAGTGAGGGAAAAGGGCAGACTGAGGCGAATCTCTTCTAGAAAGTTACTGAAGTTAGTAAAGCCCACAGCAAGATAAGGAGTTCAGCAAGGTAAAGAGCTGACCTAAAAGAAGACTGTATGTTATTAGCCAGAACAGTGGTCTAAAATTAAATTCAGGGAAGAGCCAAAGGTGATGCTGTTCAGGACAAACCAAGAACTTCAGCTGATGCAAACAAGGAGATAAGACAGCTGCAGGAGATAAGAGTCCCCCTTCCTTAAAGCAAAGTAGCCTTAAAATTGACATTGTACTTTGGCGTTTCTGAACACTGAAACAGCGTTATAGCATACTGAAATTTCTTCTTCCCCATCAATCTTTGTCATAACTGAAACTGTTCATTTCAAACCAAACCTCCAGCTGACTTTGGCAATCTGGCAAACCCCGATTGCCAGTGAAGCATACAGTTGCTTTTGTTTCTCATCAGGCTAGTCCCAACAATTTTAGCTATCTAAATATACTTCAGTTTGACTTTTTGCTCATTTTTTCCTTTGGACTGGCTATTACTTTCTGCTATACCCAATATATTGAGTGGAAGAATAAGGAAGTTAGGCTTGCATGAGCATTCACTTAATTCCCCAGGCAACATGTATTCTTTATTCCCATCGGGGAGGAACTGCTAGAGTATTACTGCACTTCCCCAGAAAACACCACAAATTCAGAGTAAGAGCTGACATGCTAGAGCTACTACTCACTCCCGAGAGAAGAGATGGAGGAAGGAGCAAGGGAACAGGCAAGACAGACCCTCTGATGGCAAGTTTTGCACTAGGCTGGCTGTTACCCAGTAGTGCTTTGAGCATACCTTGTCTGGATTTGTTTCCTCCTCAAGAAGCCTCTTTCACTTCAGAACTCACACAATTCCAAATTAAGCTTCCCACTTCCAGATAAACTCACCAATGTTGACCCCTGCAGCTGTTAAGATTTGATACACAGTGTGTAGGTGGAAAAGAGGAGGAGTCTATCTGTAGCTGAAATATGATTTGCATGCATTTTACACAAATACAGAAAAAAGTTACAAAGAACTACATTTTAAACTCTGTTAGTGAACTCTAGCCTACTTTTTTTTTTTTTTGGAAACATAAGAACCCATTTTATTACCATCACTAAGCCTGGTATACCTGAAAGCTCCTTCCTAAACCATACCAACCATCTCACCAAAATGCTAAGTGGTCAGCTTACGCTACGTTGAAGTACCCAAGCCAGTCGCAAACAAAAAACTCAAGTACCTCAGCAGAGCTTTACTCTGAAGTATTATTTGAACTTGTCTTTTCAAAAAGACTTATCACAAATGGTTTGTTAGCTATAGTGGTACAATTCTTTTTTCCATACAAATAGCTGCAGTTTTGTTTCACTGCTAAACAGGAAGATACTGTCTCAAAAAAAGACACAAACACGGGAATCCAAAGCTGGTAGTTATTTACTTGAAGACTCTCTTGAAACATTAAAAAAGAGTATTGTTACAGTTAATTAATTCCTTCTGGAATGAAACTGGACATGCTTGGTCAAGGGGATGATATAGAAAGGGCAGTTTGACTTTTACAAAACTGATATTCAAGCATTATCAATACACACAAAGGACAAGCTCTTACGCACATTTGTTACATTGCAACTTTCGCTCAGCCTCAGTAAACATCTTTGGAATATAGAGTTTAAAAATAATCAAGAAACTTAAATATTCACAGGACAAAACGATACTATTAAAAATACGAACAGTAAGATTTACAGAGATCAGCAAACACAGGCCGCCTAGGGAGAATCAAACCAGAACTACTCACAAGCACAGGTCTGCCACACAGAGGCTGGGTTCCAGCAACTCGGAACACTCGGGACCAAGAGGCAGTTTTGGAATTTGGTTACTTGCCTAAGGCAGGGAGGCAGCAAGAAAAGGTAGGAGTGCAGAAGGCAAAGGCAAGGTAAATCAGTGCTAGAAGTTCTTGTTAAACCAGGAGTCTAGAAGTACAGCAAGGAAAAGGCTGTTTGTTCTTTTAAAAATAAAAGTTAGCCAAAAGTGATCAGTATATACTTTCTATATTGCACGAACAGTTTTAAAGTAACTGAAAAATTAGAAAACCCTGCATTTGTAACAGCTACATTTAAATATATTCCAAGTAGAGTCAGCCCACTGAAAATAGTGCAGCTTTTAAAACAATTCATCAGTTTTCCCAAACAGCATACAGCATTTCTGTGTCCCCTGTCTTCTCAAACCCTCTCCAAACTAACGAAACGCAGCAGTTATCAAAGACAGTGCTGCTAGTTCTCCTTAGTACATCACAGATTTATTGCTTTATTTTACTAGTGACAAAGGCTAAGATCTAAACTTCTAGAGAATTTAAGGCAATCCCAGAAGACCAACACCATAATGGCATTTACAGCACGCAGCAGTCTTCATTCGAATACTGGGAAAACTTTGATATTTAAAAATGACAGGAACACTCAGATTTTAACCAAAAGGACCCTTTGAAGCATCAGTTATCTTCTTAGTATGTAACCCAGCACTAGTCATAAGTCATTCCAGAGCATCAATGTTCAGAAAAAAAAAAAAAGAAAGAAAAAGTCCAAGGAGGAGGTTCCAGGACATCTTACGTAACTCATTCTTACTCATCTAAGAACTTGTTGAAGATTCACTCAGATATTTGGATAGCTGAATCACTTTTTTTCCCATTCATAACATGGAGGATGAATTATGAGCTATCAGATATACTTAAAAAGAAGCATCAAGACTGAAAAAACATGGCATATTCTTAATAGCTTTATAAGCCGATTCACTTGCAAGAGCTCTGAATATTGTTTTTCCCCAACATTTCTTTCATATCCCGCAGAGTTCATTACAAGCTCCTTGTCTGATGCTCTGTCTTAATAATCACTAGGAGAACCTGGCTTTAGAGAGCCAGACTGCAGTGAAAACATCAAGAGTTTTCTCTACGTTTGCAGTCTTAATTACTCATGACCAAGTTTACTACTGACAAAGATTTATCAATTGCCAGTCCTGCAAACCCAGTCAGGTGAACAATTAAAAAAAACCCCACACAGCTTAAAAAAAAATAAAACAAACCCAGCAAGAACAGGCTTGTCAAAAAAACTAAGTGTCCTCAGCATTAGGCTAGCCCTTCCCTTGCAAATACTTTGGCAATTAACTGACAGAATATGGAAAACTCTTTATGAGCGATGCAAGATAACACTGGCCCAATGTGCATGTGCATTTTTTTTATTTCTACACAGAGTGAAAACAAATACCATAGAGAAAACAGTAGATTACAGTTTTTTAAAGAAAGAATTAGGGTAATTGTTTCAAGATGGTTTTGTGAAAACAGAAAAGATGACTTTCTGTAAAAGAAATTAAGAAGCATTTATTTCAACTTCAGCCCAGGTATAGCCTGACTGGATTTGCAGTAAAATTTGATTAAGCAGAAGTCTCTGATGATGTATTAAAAATAAGCAGAGTCCTACTGCCATCCAGCAGGATGAATGGATAGGTTTTGCACTCAGCAGAGAACCTTGCATGTAAACTATTCCCATCTGAATCAGAGTCAATGAGACAAACAAGACTTCACAATACTACTTCTAATTTTTTTCTAGAGAAGAATTACTTCACCAAGAAGCACATATAGTTTTCTACAGCCTTTTCTAAAGGAAATCGATGCAAATAGCATGTTTCTGGTCATCCAGAGAAACCACACTACACAGAGCGCTTGTGGTAACTTCCATCTGGGAGGATGGCAAAGACAAGCTCTCAGCTTTTGTTCTGAGGGCAACTTTTGTTCCTCTAAATGAAGATAGCAACTCTCATCTCTTTGGAAGCAGAAAGATGGGGATGAGGGGGCATTAGTAGCACTCATTGTCATAGCAGAAAGCAGAAGTTTTTGTCACATAAAAAGCCTGGAACATGTCCCATAACTGAGGGAACTTTTACCCTCAGAATTTCTTCAGAACCTAACTAGATAGACTGACAATGAGAAACCTTTTTGAATGCTTTAGCAGCAAACAAGTTAGTGCATTTTCCTTGCTAATGTTCCCTAATGCAACAAGTACACTGGTTTACATTCTGTTAAAGAAACCCCTATAGAACTAGCGATTCAAGAAGCCACATAAATTATTTCTTCGCACTTCTCTGCACACAGGCAGGAGAAGTTCCAGGTATTTGCAACAGCGTATTTTAGTTTTAAATAACTGCTGCCAAAGATGCTTTTTTTTTATTGAATTCACAAAATGCATCAATATTACCATGACAAGAATCATTCTTTTCTTCAAGCTGAGGGATTTGACATTTAGCTCCTTCTAGTGTTTGAGTTGGTGACTCAAACACCAAACCTGCATGCAAATAAAGCTAAGACTTATCCACTGTAGCAGCAGGGTTCACTGTGCGCTGCCTTACAGCATTCAGTGATGAGTTTCTGTTGGACACCTCTTTATCATCCATTTCATCATCTGAGATATCTTCCTCATCCGCTTCTTGCTCTTCATCCAGCTTTTTCAGCAGCTGAGCTGACTCCGGAGCTAGCTTTCCTTAAGGAGAAAAGAAAACATGCATAAACAAATAAATACCATTACCATGTGAAATAAACTTTTTTAACGTCACGGGCTAGCAGAGAATTTTAATTAATTTAATCCAGGCAGCACTTTTCAGTATCACTCACTTAAGCTGCTTTCTCAGGTAGAATTGTTGCTAGCATGAAGTTACCCACAGGTCAAGTATTAACAAATTACAGACTACCTAGATGAGGTAATATAAAACTTCCTCCAACTTTGGGAAGAAAAAACAAAAAAAAGAGTCTGGTTCCTACAAAGCATAAACCAGCATTCCAATGTTCTTCCATGACTTTTTAAGGTTACCTTGAAAAATTCCAGACACTAACCCCAAACCGAATCACTTACTATCCACAGAAATGCAAATTCACTTTTAATCCTCACTTTGGCCCTAAAACTTATGCAAACCCTCAACTTATCAACACTGAGAACTCCACTCTAAACTTCTATCTCCTTGCACATACGGAGTTTCATATCTTGCAGGTATGAAAATGCTGTAAAAACATTTTTCTATGTCCTAAAAAGAAACTTTTAAAAATAGTTTAGTTTTAGCTAAATAAATAGAAACCTATAAACACTAAAGGCAAACAGCTGCAGGTAAAGCACAGCATCAATCACAAGTATAAACTTCTACACCACATCTCACGTCCTGCAGATGCAAGTTACATACCAATACTTATTTAATAAAGATTTACCAAACAGCTTCACTGAATCAGAAGTATACAGTGGGCTTACTTGAATGAGGGTACTGTGGCGGTCTGTGCCTTTTGGATGGACAGACACAGTCTGCTAAGAACACCATTACCTGAAAACAAAGACAGACAAGTTTAAACCTCTAAACATCCTGCACATTGGAATCATAGAATCATTCAGGGTGGAAAATCATCCAGTCCAACCATTAACCCAGCATTGCCAAATCCACCACTAAGCCATGTCCTTAAGCACCACATCTACAGGTCTTTTATTAAACACCTCCAGGGATGGCGACTCCACCACCTCCCTGGGCAGCCTGTTACAAAGCTTGACAATCCCTTCAGTAAAGAAATTTTTCCTAATATTCAGCCTAAACTTCCCCTGGCACAAATTGAGGCCATTTCCTATCATCCTATCGCTGGTTACTTGGGAGAAGAGACCAACCCATATTTCACCACAACCCCCTTTCAGGGAGTTGTAGAGAGCGATGAGGGCTCCCCTCAGCCTCCTCTTCTCCAGACTGAACAACCCCAGTTCCCTCAGCCGCTCCTCATCAGACTTGTGCTCCAGACACCTCACCAGCTCCGTTGCCCTTCTCTGGACACGCTCCAGCACCTCAACGTCCTTCTTGGAGTGAGGGGCCCAACACTGAACACAGGATTTGAGGTGCGGCCTCACCAGTGCCCAGTACAGGGGCACAATCACTGCCCTACTCCTGCTGGCCACACTCTGTCTGATACAGGCCAGGATGCCACTGGCCTTCTTGGCCACCTGGGCACACTTCTGGCCAACCAGCACCCCCAGGTCCTTTCCCGCCAGGCAGCCCTCCAGCCACTCCTCCCCAAGCCTGTAACGTTGCATGGGGTTGTTGGGACCCAAGTGCAGGACCTGGCACTTGGCCTTGTTGAACCTCGTACAGTTGGCCTGGGGCCATCGATCCAGCCTGTCCAGACCCCTCTGCAGAGCCCTCCTGCCCTCCAGCAGATCAACATTCCTGCCCAACTTGGTGTCATTGGCAAATTTACTGAGGGTGTGCTTTATCCCCTCGTCCAGATCATTGATAAGATATTCAACAGAACTGGCCCCAGTACTGAGCCCTGGGGAACACCACTTGTGACTGGCCACCAGCTGGATTTAGCTCCGTTCACCATGACTCTCTGGGCTTGGCCGTCCAGCCAGTTCTTTACCCAGCAAAGCATACAGCTGTCTAAGCCACGAGCACCCAGTTTCTCCAGGAGAATGCTGTGGGAAACAGTGTCAAAGGCTTTACTGGAGTCTAGGTAGACAACACCCACAGCCTTTCCCTCATCTGCTAAGCGGATCACCTTGTCATAGAAAGAGATCAGGTAAGTCAGGCAGGACCTGTCTTTCATAGAGCCATACTGAATGGGCCTGATCACCTGGTTGTCCTGTACATGCCATGATGGCACCCCAGGTGATCTGCTCCATAACCTTCCCCGGCGCCGAGGTCAGGCTGACAGGCCTGTAGCTCCCCGGATCCTACT
>NW_010545743.1:19873-23701 GCF_000687285.1 Phaethon lepturus
ACATTTGCTAACCCTCCAGTCAGCCAGGACTGCTGATAAATGATGGAAAGTGGCTTGGTGAGCACTTCCAGCGGCCCCCTCAGCACCCTTGGGTGGATCCCACCCAGCCCCATAGATTTGTGTGTGTCTAAGTGGTGTAGCGGCTCCCTAACCATTTCCCTGTGGATGATGGAGGCTCCATTCCACTCCCCATCCCCGTCTTTCAGCTCGGCAGGCTGGGTACCCTAAGAACAACTGCTCTTACTATTAAAGACTAAGACAAAAGCAGCATTAGTGTAACACACAGCAGTCACAAGCCAATCTCTTGTTTCAAGTGCTTCACTTACAAGTCCCAGTATCAGTCCCGAGAATAGAGTTGCCAATGCAAAAACAGCATACGAGCCCCAGACCGGCATTCCAGTTTTTTCTGTTAAATAACTATGGCAGTGCTGGAATAAAAGACAAGAGGATCATTTCAGAAACAGCTGAATATCATGTCTGTTAAGAAAAAATAAAGTAGAGATCTAAGCACATACCCTGATCCACATTGACAATTGAAACAAAGCTGACATACTGCTCATCCTGAAACAAAGCAGAAAAGCGTAAATGGAAACATCTTTAAGCCAGTCACATACCTGTACCTTCTGATTTGCCTGACTGGTCATTACTTAGTCCTGCATTGAACAACTTTCTGCTCATGTCTAGTTTCCCTTCTAACTACATTGATTTTTATCTTCTGATTTGTCTTTTACTTCAATAAACATTCGTTCTCCGTGAAGCTACCTTCCATACCAACATGAACTTTCATAACATTCCACATATGGACAACTACAAATTCACAAAACTCCTTGACTTGGATCTGCTAACATATGAGTTTCAGTTACTTTTGTTTATGTTCTAAGTTATATTTGGACCAACAGTCTATGAGAAGCCAGCTGGAACTCTGTTCAAGATATTAAGAATTAAGCATCTGGAGATTTTATTAAAACAAAAAATTAACCTATTAGAAAAAAATCAGGTTATGTAAGAACTGAGGTATCTTCAGACCCTGAAGTTTAGTTGTATTTTACATACAAGTAAAAAGACCAGGCTATCTGCCACGTATATCCTGACGATTCTGACATTTCCCTGTTATTGTGAAACTTCAGCATTAAGTGTTCACTATATGTAAAGGAAAGGTGAATTTGAAACATTAAGCCAACCTAGGCTGCTAATGAATAAGCCGCAGAAGCAGCCTGCATACCGATTCAGCATGCACAAGGAACAGAGCTGGTACCGTACACTTCTAATAGAAAACTTAGTAATCCTAAAATTAGTACCCTATTTCGCTCATTCCTTGGTACGGGCCAATACTTTGTAGGAAATCAACCACACAGTTGAGATTCAAACAGCACTGCGAGTAGACAAAGTAACAATGCTGATCTTCCTAGAAGAGACACAAGAAATGCAAAACTTCAGACTAGCATAACACTTCATAAACTAAACACCAACTGCTACAGTACAGTTAGCGCAGAGGTGTTTCAGCCATCATTGCTCTAACAGAAGAAAAACCACGAACAATTGGGTTCATTTGCCTCAACCAGTGGTGTCCCCTACATGCTTTATCACTCAGCTACTCAACTACTCTGAAACCACCGCACAGCATATGCAGCAACAACTAAAAGCACTTCAAAGCCACAAAACTAGAAAGAATTCCAAAGAGCATGTTTCTTCTAGACTACACAGTCTCCCCACTTTTCCATCAACGAAGGAACCTTCATCCTTCCACTCTGCTTTTCACTTTGCCACAGATACGTCTTCTATGTTGCTACATTATTTTCCAGTTTTTTCCTAGACTTCAGCTGAACAAAACATTTTTCTGCTGTATAATCAAAAGAACTTCAAGTGTCAGTAAGTTACCTACAAGAGCGTAGCAAAACAATACACCCACCTGTAACTATTTGAAGCCTTAAAGTAAACCTTGCTCAAGACATCTTTGCTATGCTTGTGCACATAATCCTCCCACAGCCGATGGAAGAGGCATGACCACCCATCCATCACATTCACATATTTCTTACCAGCACAGAGCTGCTGCACAAGCTGTTAACTCGGAGGCAGCACCAGGTGCGGCACACCTAAGGAGCTGTCCCAGCACGTTCTTAAAGTGTGCGTGTTTGACAACAAATTGTTATAAAAATCACACCAAAACTTACAGGAAAGAGGAAGGACCAAACCATGATGAAACTGGTTCAATAGATTTCCATTCCTGGTCACTGATGAAATTTATGAAATCGGTTTTAGTTCTTGCACCCTGGTATCTCCTGAACTCTCCATCTTTACAGCTGTAAAACAAAAAGTCCTTTACTTTAGACAGTCCAAGCACACAGCGTTCGCCTCCACTCCACTCAACATCTTCCCTTCCATCACCTTGCTTTTTTTATCGCCTTTTTTTTTTTTTAAGTTTTACTTTGCTTTAGATGATACTGGCTCTAAAATGTTTTCCAAAAATTTTGACTACAAGTATTTCTAGAAATCCTGACTCCACGTGTAGCTTGGCTAGCTTTAGGTTGCGATTCCATAAAAAGATAATGATCTTCCTAATGCACTTGCCACACAACTGCATTAAAGGATTGCAAAACAGAAACACCCACGAAAAGATAGAATAAATAAGGCCTGAAGGGAAAAGAAAAAAGGAACTGGCAGTACTGTAAGGTCTCAGCAGGTAAGGCAGTGGTTGCCTCTGTGTAAAGAGCATTCTTAAAGAGCATGGTAAATCTTACTCATTTGCCCCCCCAAAAATGGAAAAAAAAAGTCCTGTCTCCTCCAAAAAATCCTGTTGCATTGCATACTTACTGATAGATGGTAGGAAGAGCTGTTATGATAAATCGTCCACTTAATCCTGTAAGAGGAAAGCTACTTTCAGAATAGTAGAGCACTCTTACGTAAAAAGCAAGAGATGTTATTACACACACCAAAATAAAACCAGCTGCTTCCAGGTATCAATTTTTAAATGCGATCAAACACAAACTTGTGTGTATCAAAGTACTGTACACAGTCTAAAAGAAAGGTCCCTGGACAAAGGTTGAGAAAGTTTCACTATGGGGAAAAGAGATGTCCGGGGATAACTGTTCTACTTGACTGTTTTGGCTGTACCTCTTCAGAGAAAGATACTCTCCTTCTCCCCCATGATCTGCAACCTCCTGTGCTTGCACAAAATAATCCAAACGAGGCAAATTTTAAAAATTCTTACATGATTTTGGAAAAAAGTATCAGCATGAAGAAGGTCACTTCTACAAACCCCACACAGACATGAGGGCAATTCAGAGAAGTAAGCTTCAGCTGAGGGAGACCAGGCTGCTTGCACTCCCGTTTGGAGGGAGGTACTACTGCAGGGAAGGCTGAAACCACATTTTTCACTCTGTATGATGCTTAAAAAGTAAGGACAAAGATCTCCTTGAAATCCTCCAAGTCACTTTCTAGAGAAACCTCCTTGTTTCCTTTATCTACTAAAGAAAACTAGACTGCTCAGTCTATGTACAGCAATCTGCCTTCAGAAGAGATCAGGGAAAGATCTCTGCGATTCCTATTGGTTCTGGTTATTTTCTAAAATCACACAGGCTTGCACCGAACCTTCTCCCCTCGCGTTCAGCAGCCCAGGAAAAAAAGAGGGGGGGGGGCGAGGGGGCCCACAGCCCCCCCCGCCAGACTCTCACCCGGCTGCTCCGTGACATCCACTTTGGCGATGTTCACTTCCAGGTCCTCGCCCCACTCGGCGAACTTCTCCCACTCGGGCTGCAGCTTCTGGCAGGCGGGACACCAAGGGGCATAGCTGGGGGCAGCACAACTCTGTCAGTAACAGGCACCGCCCGG
>NW_010545744.1:0-9405 GCF_000687285.1 Phaethon lepturus
ATTCTGTGATTCTGTGATTCTGTGACTAGATTGGCATGCATGTATATATGTATACATATGTACTTTCTCATCAACTATGTACTTTCTATACAGCTCACATTTTTGCAAACAAAATGCAATAAATAAAAGCAGCCACGCTTTTAATTCCCCCCCAAAAAAAACACAAATGCAGTTTCATGCTGAGAAGTGGGTATGTGTAACCAAAATTTTTTTTTTAAATTTGGGCAATTAACTTCTCAGCAATCAACAGATGTTTCTGCTCATGCAGAAAATGAATTTACCACTATCTACTAATCTTTGTCTCATCCAGCTGCTCCATTGTATTCAGTGGTAAAGCTTGACCTGATAATATCTTATGCTTTTCTTTCTTAATACCCCTCAAGAACAGCAAGAAAAGAACTTTCATTCCACTAAAAAAAAAAAAATCAAAAAGATTTTTATTTCCTTTTGAGCTGTGCTTCAGAAATTCTTGGTAAGACACTCTTTTCTTGGTAGAACACTTTAGGATGAAGTTCAATAATCTTTTGATGAGCTCCTTGCATGAACTGTTTTTAAAAAAGGACATCACAGTGAAAACATAAAAATGTGTATTATAGAAAGAAGCCATAAATACAATGGGACTAAAAAGATCAAGTTTTTTTTCTCCACAGGAAATAAAACTACTATCTTAAGAGTAGAGTTCCATAATAATAATAAATAATTGGCTAAAGTTTTTCAAAAACAGCCTTAGCAGGTCACCAAAGAATTCAGGGCAAACAGTATTCATGTCTCATTCAAGCAGCTACATAAAAGTATTGGTCTTGTCTGTGAACAACTATAAACTATGGAAAAATTCTTGTCTCCTGCTAGAGTATAAACATACAGAAGCCTGTCAGGTGCCAGCAGTGTAATTCTATGGTCATGCTATGTTGTACACTTACGGCAAGTATGTGATGGAAATAATCTTGAGAAAATATGGAAAAAAATTAAAAACCGGTGATGGATGTTCACAAGGGAGTTACTAGATGGCAGGCCAAAGCCAAAGCCAAAAAGAGAGGGAAGATTCTGCTATGTTAGTTGATTCTGAAAGAAATTTTTGAGTTTCCCCAAAAACTTGTTTGATTTTTCCTCACCTAACCAGTCAGCCTAATAAAAGATACTGAGCTATTGCCTCTACTATGTTTCACAGATACCTCCTTTGTAATTCCCTCTCAGAAGAGGTAGTACTTTATTATAGACAGACAAGAAAAATCTCTCTTTGCATTATTAAGATACTAAGTAAATTTATTCCACTACACACAATAAATAAAAAGTTATACTCATAATAAAAAGCATAAGACAATATCAAGCCCTGCCAAAGTCAATGAAGACTTGCTTATTAATTTTTAAGAGAAGAAAATGTCTAAGATTGGTTTGGTATGGCTATATATGCAAGTTAAGACATTCATCCTTCTTTGTTTGCATGCTAATATCATCCTTCAAATTTGTTAGACATAGAAATAGTAATCTAAATAACATATTTGTTATTGAAAGAGTCAAGGGAAATTAAAACATATACCTTCCACTTCATTAAAAAAAAAAAAAACAACCAGGTTTATATGCTTCTAAGCAATTTCAAAAACATCTAAATATACCCACAGCTGAATTATTTCAACTGGATGTTATCTTGAAGAAACTTTTATTGAAAGTATTCATGCTCCTGAGATGCCCCAGATTGAAGGGTTATTGCCGTCAATAAATTATTCAGACACAGCTTAAAATTCATACTATTTCCAAAGTATTTACTTTCAGATACATGTGTTACTACACATTTGCCCAGATTGTCATAGAAGAGCAGAGCCATATGTGGTTACCATGTTCCTCACTGCAGAGTGGCCACTTCCTTTTCAGTTTATAAGGGGACAACTCTGTGAGTCAGAGTAGTTGCACGCATTCAAGCTCAGATGCCAATATAGTCTTCAGTGCAGTTATATTGTTAGAAATGCACAAGGAGGTAATCTTAAGGTTTCAGGCACAGTTGTGGATTTTAGTTTTCTTTGCTCTACAAATATTTGAAGTTGAAAAATACATTCTGCAATAATTCTTCATTTTAAGTACAGCAACAAATTATACCTTTCTTCTCTTCTGAGGACCACATTCATAAGGAAAATTTAAAATTCTGAAGTCAAGACCAAAAAATTATTCTCCTAAACATCACCAATTTAATGTTTCCTCTGGAAAACTATCAAACAACCTTTTTTCATCCCCATAAAAAGTAGAAGTAAATAGGCAGCCTATGCATGAAAATTGTGCTGAATGTGAATTGCTTTATGTACTGAATCAGCCTAGACTGTAGATTCTTTAAATGTACTATATGATTCTCTTCAAGCTGTCTGATTTTATACTGACAGACATTATTGCATACTATACCATGATCAGTAAAGATCTATGGTTGCTCTGGCTCTATTTGATGGATTCCTAATACAGAGTAAAAAGAACAAGTCTGGAACCAAAATAAAGAGGTCAGTGCCATCAGAGGTATATATTACTGAGGAAAAACAATTTAAAGCTTGTAGTTTTTGTTGAGTTTGTTTGTTTGTTTGTTTTGGTGTACTTGTGGAATTATTTTTATTAATTTTTTTACGCAAAAAAACCCAGAACACATCACTATGCAAATATTAAAAGAAAAATAAAACTGGTGAGGATGTATCTGTCTTCTTATCTGCCCTTCCCCCCACTAATTATTTGAAAGACCATGGGATGGCTTTAAGAAAAGTAAAGTGTTTGGAGAGCTGTTGGCATGTCTTTAAAATGATATCAATTAATGTATGAGGTAGGGGGTTTTTTACTTTCTCAGATAAACAAAAAAGGGTATTTGGAATTCTAGAGATTTTTGCTAGCATAAGGCTGAGTTGCAAAGTTGCTTTTATATCATCTTTTCTGCCACATGCTCTTTGGTAATTGTAACCTTGGGTCACATTAGGCAGACTATACTATCTCTTCTAAACTGAAAAACAATGAACAGACACTCAACCTCATATATGGCCATATTACAAATCTTCTGACCATATCATTCCCATAGATTTCTGTGTGTAGATCTGTCATGGGGGAATTTATATTAAAACAAAGGAGAAAAAAAAACCAAAACCAAACCCAAACAGAAATGCCACTTCAGCAGAGAGGATATTTGCTTTTCTGCTGGAGGACATACTTATATTATATATAGAAGTTATATATAAACATTGCAAACACTGGCAAGGCTGTTTCTTAGCAAAATCAAGTTTCCTCATTTCCAGTCTTTTATTTCCTGGATTATCTGATGCCAGGACTGACAGATTATGGTAGAAAGAGTAATTCCTAAATATTATATCCTCAGCATGAGAGTAAACCCTACACTAGGTGGTAGCAATAATAAACGAAGCATGACCCACAGGAGAGGTATACACATCATGCTGGAGCTGTGACATGTGGTTGAAAGAGTTTCCATGGAGTCTGACATAACAACTGATAACACATGGAAAGGATCTGTATTTTTCTGGATACTTGAAAAAGAAAGCAAAGTTGGGATTACCTCTTCAACCATTTCATCCTCAGGGACAGAAAGGAAGACAAAGAGAAGACTTACACTGAGCAAGTCAATGAACATGAAAGTACATTTGACTGCAAAAGTAGACAAGGGATAAGTTTCCGCAGATTAAGATTAGTCTTGTTAAATACCTGCATGTTCATTATATTCTGGAATCTATTTCTAGAGTATATGCTTCTTAACATCATACTCTTCATTTAAGTGTTCTAAAAATGAGAATAAAGAGGTCTTAAACTTTTGGAAGAACAAAAAAGTGCATGAGGTTTCCTTTTTTTTTTGTTTCAGTGAAGGTGAAAACCAATTTAAAGTGGTTTAAATCTACAGATTTCCTTGAAGAAATGCATTGCTTTGAATAAGCCATTCTTCCAAGAAAACTACTCAAACTTTCTCCTTTGTTAAAGATCCTAACAAATGGACGACTATAGGATTGATAGCAATCTGTTTGGCCTGGACATTAACAGTTGTTCTACTATGATTTTAATCTATTTACACATAGGAAAAGTCTCTAATCTATGATAATCAAAATTAGTCTCATTTACAAAGAAGTTCTAGAGTGTGAACACGATGAATGTACATGTTTAGCTAATTCCCTTGCCAGTGCTGTTTTAATCTGCATTTTGCTGCCTACAGGAGTCCAGGAAGAACAGTATTTAATTCCTGAGACTCAGAAACTGACAATCTCTATTTGGCTTCCTGAAGGAAAAAAATACTGTCAAAACACAAACCAGTAAACTTTTCTCTTTGAAGAAAGACATTGCATCAGTCCTATTAAACACTGTCCATTATAACTGATCTTAAACAAAATCTATGACGGCAGCCCTACTTGGTTATTCTGATGATCTACACTGTATACCTGTAGCGAGTAAAAAAAGACCAAGATAAAAATGAGGCACCGTTGCTTTGAGTAGCTGCTTCTGGTAATGGATTCTTGATTTTCAGAGTGAAAAAACAACCCTGAACAATTAATGTAGCACAACATATTCACAGAATCATGGAACAGTTTGAGTAGGAAGGGATCTTCAAAGATCATCTGGTCCAACCCCCTTGCCATGGGCAGGGACATCTCCCACAGGATAAGTTTCTTAAAGCCCCATCCAACCTAACCTTGAACACTTCCAGGGATGGGGCATCCACAAGTTCTCTGGGCAAACAGTGTCTCATCACCTTCATCATAAAAAATTTCTTCCTTATATCCAATTTAAAGTTACTCTCTTTCAGTTTAAAATCATTACCTCTTGTCCTATCGTGTAGTGGCCCAGGTAGTGGCCCTGGAAGAAAAGTCTGTCCCTGTCTTTCTTATTAGCCTCCTTTATATATTGAAAAGCCACAATAGTCTCCCTGGAACCTTCTCTTCTCTGGGCTAAACAACAGCTCTTTCAGCCTTTCTTCACAGAAGACGTGTTTAACATGTCCATGTCTTTCTTATGTTGGGGGCTCCGGAGCTAGACTCCAGGTGGGGTCTCACCAGAGTAGAGTAGAGGGACAGGATCATCTCCCTTGACCTGCTGGCCAAGTTTCTTTTTATACAGCCCAGGAAATAATTGGGCTGCAAGCTGGCTCAGGTCCAAGTTTTCATCCACCAGTACCCCCAAGTCTTTCTCTCAATCCCTTCATTCTTCAGCCAGTATTGGTACTGCGGTTTTCCCCAGCCCAGGTGCAGAACCTTGCACCTGGCCTTGTTGAACTTCATGAGGTTCATATGGGCCCACACCTCAAGCCTGTCAAGGTTCCTCTGCATGGTATCCCTTCCCTCGAGCAAAACAACTGCACCACTCAGCCTGATGTCATCTGAAAACTTGCTGATGGGGAACTCAAACTCACCACCTATATGGGTGAATGAAGATATTAGATAATATTGGTCCCAATAAGGATTCTTGAGGGACACCACTTGTTAATAGTTTCCACGCAGACATTGAGCCATTGACTGTAACTCTTTGGACATGGCCATCCAGCCAGTTCCTTATCCATCAAACAGTCCATTTTTCAAAGCTGTATCTATCCAATTGAGTGGCCAAATATTGTGGGGGACCATATCAAAGGCTTTACAGAAGTCTAGGTAGATTACATTGTAGTTCTTTCCCTTGTCCACTGGTCCAGTCACTCCATCATAGAAAATCACTACTTATTAGCAGTAGACCACTATTTATTAACAGTAAAATAGAGATTTGGAAGAGATTCCAGTTCCTACCACACTTGTATCATCCGAGTTTTATTAAAGATATAGTAATGATGAAGATAAGGAAAAAAACAAGGATCAGCTGAAAGAGAAAGTGCTTCTGAGAAAAGATAAGTTTGCAAGAGGACAAACTGCACAAGACTGGGAAAGACATTAATCATTTTTACTACGTATCACATCTGTCTTTTAGAATTATCTTAGAAGAATACTAACACCACATTTAGGGTAACTCTGAATATGACTGGGAATTGCTGGAAAGTGATAGCAGCAGTTGCTACAACCTTCTCTCTACCTCACCTGCCTACCTTTGTATCCTCGATTTTTTTCTAGTCTCATTGCTGGGCTTAGGTATAAATGTTTGAACACCCCTTTTTCTATTAATTCCCTTTTTCTTCTTGCTCTCTCTCTTGCTGCTGTTCATGAACTGCTTATCATGGAGCAATATGGTTGTGATACCTGCAATATATTAACCAGTCACAGCAATATGCAGTTCATTTCAGCTTTTTGCATAATGCAATCTCTCTGCTTAATGTCTTAAATCTTATTCTTAATTAGAAAATAAAAATCTTTGATTTAAAATTCTTGGATGGCTGCATATGTACAGAAAAAAAGTGATTTGCATGAGATTTATCTTGTCCAAAAATCAGAGAAGTAACTCATTGCACATGCAAACAAGTGAGGTTTAGCATAATAAATGAAATTGCTGCATTAATGAAGCACTGTGACTGAGATGCTCCATGCTCAGAAATCTTGACAGCCTAAGGTTTCTGTTTTCTTTCAAGGACAGACTTCTGTGTACTTGTGTTATTTAGAGGACCATATCACATTAAAGTGTTTTGTACAAAACACATCTATATCAATGCAGGACTTAACATATGTGATGTATTAACTTTATTAATACAGCCAGCTATACTTTTGTCTAATGTTAGGTTCATTAACAGTATAGATTGATCATAATGAGAATTTTTAAATTTTCCATATGATGTTGTCAAGTAATCAAATTTGTAAAAATATTTCTTGGAATGACCCACCCTGCCTTGCATACTCTAGTTTTAACATGGTTGCTGTTCTCCCCATTAAGCCTATTTGCAGCATGTGTCAGAAGAGATTATCTTCTCAATCACACTGAAAGTTTTTATTAGTGTTGAAAAAGTGAAGAAGTATATTTCTGTGCTACAGTATACAACAATTTTGCAAAGCTGTCCTAATTCTGTAGTGTTTCTCAGCATAAGTTGCAATACTCCCAGACTCAAAGGAAGAAAAGAATGCTGAACATGAGAATGGAGCAAATTACAGCAGGTTTATTTTTCCCACAGATTTCTCAGGCCAAAACTATGCTTCAAGAGTCTTCATAACTGCTTTCCTCCTTCAGTGTTACCCTAACAAATACACTGGCTTCAGCTTACAGTTACCTGTTCTGGAGCCCACTGATGTTACACAGTTCACCATCACAATTACAGAATCACAGAAACACTAGGTTGGAAAGGACCTTCAAGATCATCAAGTCCAACCATTAATCCAGCGCCACCATGTCCCCTAGACCATGTCCTGAAGCGCCACATCCACACATTTCTTGAACACTTTACCTTTTGAGAAGTTCTTTTCTAATCTGAAAGAATAAGAAACTATTAATTATATACCCAGGAAAAGTGAAAGCTCTCAAACATATTGAGAAATTATTATTTTTGGACAGGGTTTTAGATGTCAGTCACAATCAAATGAATGACAATAATACCTGGGAAAAAAAAAAAGGCCAAGTCTGAACAGCCAGGAATTGCTTGAAAGAGAACTAGAAGAGTCTAACACATGTCCCACTGTAATTACCTCTTAGTTTTATTTACCTGTCTTTTCTGGGCCTGAACCTTTCAGGTATAAGCTGTTGTGTATATCCAGTTCAGAAAAACTAGCATTTCTTTTACATGAAGAAATAGAACCAGAACCTAACCTTTATTTATCTAACAAGTAAAATGGATTGAATTAATGACATGAAAGAGGAGTTAATACATTAATATTTTTTCTACCAAAAGAAAACTAAGAAGTTGTCCAGGTCCTCAGTATAGCTTTAATGTTTACAAGTCTCAAGTAACTGCGTAGAAGTTTTTTCACAGGACTTGTTTCAGGTGCAGTAACACATTGGATATTATAAAACAACAGGATATTATAAAACTCTATAAGACCTACACACATGAAACAATTCATATATGTAAATATTTAGGTAACTAAGAATACAAAAAATGTGATGAAGCTAGATGGGTAAGAAAATGTCACCTAATGCAACTCTTTATAAGACCAAGGTTTTTTATTTACAATTTTGCTAAACCAATCAGGATCAAGTCTTCCACACCAGCTAGAACCCCAGATCTCAGAATGAAATAAGATCGCTTCTAATAATGCTTAGATCAGGTTCACTGACTCACAATATCATACTTGCTTTCATTGGCTTTCCAATGGTTTAGCCAAGATCATAGTTAAACTATCTAGTTTTCTTCCTTCTGTGATCTTTGCTTTCTGATGAGACCATTCTGAAACAAAATGGTTTATATCAACAAAGTGCCACTTGAGATTCAAATATTAGTTAGTTAGTTTATTCTGTAGGATGAAAAATATTAACTTAGAAGTCCTAGACAGGAATGCTAGGTATTACCATTTTCTTTACCGAAATGAACAACAAAGAGCAATCATTCTCATTTGCCCCAGGTTGAAACTTACTGAAATCCAGAGTAGGAGTACAATGAATTCCAGAAACCTTTACAGTTTTATTATGGAGCCAGGGATTGAAAAAACGAAGCTCCTGGCCAGGGCCGGGGTCATATAAAGTTACTCGGGAATGCATGTTACAGAGACAAAAGGGGTTTTTTTTCTGCGTATGATTGTAGTGCACGCCTGCAAAAGAAACAGGACAACTAGAAGCTGAGAGAGAAGACACCAAAGCAGCACAGGATACAGCCACCTTCTTCCTAGTGCATTGACCCAAAAAAACACAAAGGAGGCAGAATATTTTTGGTTAAGTGTTGCCTTAGACAAACTTGGGGCTAAAGAAGTTCTTCCTTTTTCCATCCTGCTGACATTCAGGAGTGCCTTACTTTGCATGAGACTCGAAACCACCTTTAATTTTCACCCCTAGAAAATCTATGAGGAACAGGATCCCATCCTGCCACCTCTCACAAGAAACTCATGTTATCTTCACTCTAAAAAAATGTGCCAGACATGCAGCAGAACATTTTTTCATAGTCAAATCACTTTGGAAAGCTTACTAAGTACCTGCTCTGCCACTCTATATGTAGCATATGCAAGTTGCACCACAAAAGACTCAAATGGAAAAACAATCCTTTTCCTAACAGAGGACTATATCGAACACCAAGCCTACACTGTACAAATTAACATGACCTGCTTTAACATTATCACTACAAGCTTTTGTCTCACCACTCTTCAATACAGGTTTTTTTTCTCTTTCCTTTTTATTTTTTCCAGCTGGCAAGCCAGTATCATGCCTAAACATTGCAAATAGGTGCTTTAATTTGATGTTAAAATCAGCTCATTAACCTCTTCTTTCCCTGATACTGTCTAGGTTTTTTCACCTCATCTCATCGAACAATTTATCAATGTGTCAGAAATCAAGAATTCAAAACTTGAGTTCATTGTTTTATTACACTTAATTTTTCACAGAATCACAGAATCACTAAGG
>NW_010545745.1:0-8393 GCF_000687285.1 Phaethon lepturus
CAAGCAGGACCTGCCTTTCATGAACCATTTGCATGAAATGAGATTGGAGGGTCATTTTCAGTAACAATTAAGACTTTCTAGAGTGAAAAAATTGACATAAAAGAAATCCACTATGCTGAAATTAAAAAAGTGATTGTAAGAGTGTGTTTTTTTCCTATTCCTGATCTTCTCTCAATATGCTGAAACATTTGAAAAGTTGCAGAGTTCCATGTTAACATTTTCAGGAAGAAACTTGTATTTGAAATACCTTTCCAATATTGCATTTTCTTTTTACAAAACATCAGTAATCATTTAAAATCAAATTAGAAAAAAATTAAACTAAATTTTTCATGCTACATCAAAAGTTCAGGGATACTGGAACCTGTTGTAGGAACATTCAACTTGTCTTCTGGTTGGAAAATGGGGATGTTTTCAAATTTTGATGAGACAAGAAATTCCATATGCAGAAAGACTCTGGACTGCGGGTCCTAAGGGATAAGTTTATTGGAATAGCTATATCTTTTGCCCTAGCCACTGTAAAAATGATTTTTTTCCATTTTGTAATCCTGGTAACAGTGCTATTCTTGGATACTTGCGGCATATACGTGTTGTATACTTTTTCTCACTTTTGACATTTTTCCTTTAATTTTGTGTTTATGTGCATCATCTCTCTGATGACTTCACCGTACTGTAAGAACAATAAGTAAAGCAATTGAGAATTATCATGGAAATCTATGTCTGATGATAAATAAGCACTTTACAAATGAATATCTTATGATGACACTAATTTAAAAACAAACTCTTTAAAATTGCGCAGTTTGTTATGGCAGCTGAACTGTCGGCATGCTAAGGAGCTCACAACACAGAGAAGCTTCAAGTAGGCTGAAAAGCCCAATGAAGGAGAGTCACTACGTTAAAAATACCAAAGTGTTTTATGCAAGAGTGATGTATCATTGTAAGGGAATTGAAGAGCATTTGTTCTGAACCGAAACTCTTGGCTGGCTGTCCATTTTGCGTGGATATTGAGATGTTAACAGGAAGGGAAATGTTGCTGCATTTTATGTACACTGGATTTTTTTGCGCCATGGTCTCCTATTCCTTGAATCTGCAAGGATTTTTCAGATGTCCATGGTGCTATCTTTTCACGTGGGAGACCATGTCTGATGTGTTGGGTCCTGGGACAACTGCAAGACTGCAGTCCTGGGCTTCGGGTGGGGCAGTGTCATCTCACCCTCTGTGTTGGAGACTTCACAGTCACAAGTGGTGTTGCCCGGGGCTCAGTTTTGGGCCAGTTCTGTTTAATAACTTTATCAGTGATCTGGACAAGTGGATCGAGTGCATCTTCAGTAAATTTACAGATGACACCAAGCTGGATGGGAGTGTTGATCTGCTGGAGGGTAGGAGGGCTCTGCAGAGGGATCTGGACAGGCTGGATCAATGGGTTGAGGCCAACTGTATGAGATTCAACAAGGCCAAGTGCAGGGTCCTGCACTTGGGTTGCAACAACCCCAGGCAATGCTACAGGTTTTTGGAGGAGTGGCTGGAGAGCAGCCCGGCAGAAAAGGACCTAGGGGTGTTGGCCAAAAGCCAGCTGAATATGGGCAGTATGCCCAGGTGGCAGAGAAGGCCAGTAGCATCCTGGCCTGTATCAGGAATAGTGTGGCCAGCAGGAGCAGGGCAGTGATTGTGCCCCTGTACTCAGCACTGGTGAGGCCGCACCTTGAATCCTGTGTTCAGTTTTGGGCCCCTCACTACAAGAAGGACACTGAGTTGCTGGAGCGTGTCCAGAGAAGGGCAACGAAGCTGGTGAGGGGTCTGGAGCACAAGTCTTATGAGGAGCGGCTGAGGGAACTGGGGTTGTTCAGTCTGGAGAAGAGGAGGAAGCTGTAGCAAGGTGGGTGTCAGTCTCTTCTCCTAAGTAACAAGTGACAGGACAAGAAGAAATGGCCTCTAGTTATGGCAGGGGAGGATTAGACTGAATATTTGGAAAAATTTCTTCAACGAAAGGGTTGGTGAACATTGCAACAGGCTGCCCAGGGAAGTGGTTGAGTCACCACCCGTGGAGGTATTTAAAAGATGTGTAGATGTGGGACTTAGGGACATGGTGGACTTGGCAGTGCTAGATTAACGATTGCAATTGATGACCTTAAGATTAAACAATTCTATGATTCTATGAAATTACTACAATTTGGGTATGCTCTTACCCATGATAAAAATGTGATTTCCATCAGTCCTATTCACGAGCCTCTTTTGGGGAAAAAATATTATGATCTCTGAGTAGACTTTCAAGATCAGTGTGGGCCAACAAGTAGGAAAGATACAGTAGGTAGTGTTCATGATGTTTATTTAAAATTTAGGTTGGAAATCTGTGGCTCCTGTTATAAATCATCCCCTCTTTTGTCTATAAAGGGAAACGAGCCAATTAGCTTAATCAGCTAATGTTAGACTCTGAGATCGGATGTTTTGAATAACCTTCAGAGTTTCAAATATCTTTAATAAGGGAAAAATGTATTTTCATGCATTAAGTCAAGTGCATTGTTGAACTTTACTTCCTTAATATCTGAAAGTTATATTGCCTAATTACCAATTACACTATTTTAAATGAAGTCATAGGCTGTATGACCCATATGGGTAAATTCCATAATTCTGATTTACATGAAGATAGTCTCTAAGGAAAGGGTGTATTCACGCAAGTTCAGTGCCATCCTAATTGTCTGTACCTGAACTGTAATTAAACACCTTCAAATGCAGGAAGAGGAGCCCACATCCATCTGCATAACTATTACTGAAGTCTTGTTCCTGTTCATGTAGAAAGTCTATATTAATGCTTAAAATCAAGCCTAGACTTTGCATAACCTAAAGAGAAACCTGTCCTTTTTTTCTTCATATTAAATAACTCTTCGGTGTCCAAATTCTATAAGTAAAGCAGCTGTCCTTTATGCCTATGGACTACTCAGAATACATTTGGGTATTTAAAATCAATAATAAATAAAATAACAATATTTGTTATGTATGTGACATTTCCTCTAACTATAAAGGAACTCAAAGGCATTTTCTTTCCTTCCCCCTTGAAAATGTCCAATCAAACTGTTTTGTCCTTCTTTGATTTGAAAGAAATGTCAGGTTTGGGGTTTTGTCTTTCATCCTAGAATTAATTATGACAATGGATTTACAAACAAATTTACAAATTGCAAAATATTGCTCAGTAGCTAGTAAGAAAACAACATTCCTATTACTTACATAAATGATGCACGATCTTTAAAATATGAATCAGGCTAATGTGAATAAAGCTAGTAAGATATGTATAATTTATTTAAATAACATGTCAACTTTTTTTTGTTCTCAGAAGCCTTGGAGAAAAATCAAAGAGAAACTTACTGAGGAGATCAGATGTTACATGCCAGTAGATAGGCAAATTAAGTTGCAGCTACTCATTCTCTGAGTAATGATGGATAATGGCTTCTGACGTTTAAGGATAAATGTAATATGAAGAAAAATGGAATTAATGGATAAAAGCTAGAAAAAATTGTATCTAAAAATGAAGGAAGACATAATATAATAATATATTAGAAGACAGAGGGAAAAACTGATACACTGAGAAGAATGTAAACAATCATAAACTCAATGAAAAGGAAAAATGAAACAGAGAATGTACAGGAGACAGACGATGTTAAGGAACAAAGACAACACTGTGATAATGCACCAGGTCATCATCTGTGCCTCTACTTGAAAAAAGTTTCCTTAGCAGGAATTGAAAACTTCCTTAACTCCCTTGGGATATTCCCACCATCCCAGTTCCATCAAGGAAATATATTGAGGATTGACAAATATGGGAGGTTTTTTGTTCATCTGTATGATAACCCTAAACACTTATCAAAATCAAACTGGTGGCTCAGAGTGCCTTCTGCTAGCCAAGAATGAATCTGAAAACCTCATTTCTTTTGCATTCTCAATGTGACCATTCATCTTACCAGTACAAGGTTTTAAAAATTCACTGTTAAATGTTACCTGAAAATAATACCACTTCGATTTTTATCTGTCATTTTTCTCTGTAACTTCAAGAAAATAAATGATTACAAATGTTCCCAAAAATCTTAATTGGTGGTGAGCAATAATTCCTATGCCAAGACAAACATTTTAACTCAAAGACAAAAGGAGATGTGTTTTGGAATGCAGTTTCCACTTGTGCATGCATGAGAGTGTTAATTAGGTACTGCTGAAACTAACAATTCCCAGAGACCTCTCATCACATGAATTTTGTAGAAATGTGAGTTTAAAACCATCCTGAGGCTTGAAACAGATCCAGGCAAAGCTATTACTTTTAAGATGTGGTATTCGTATTCATGGTGAGCCAATAACACATCCTGCTTGATGCCAATGGAACATTTTGCAGCTCAACTTGTGATTATTAAGTACCAATATAGAAAAGTGGCAACACCAGTTGGCTTTTCAGCTGCTGTCATTTTATATAAGATTTCAACAGGAAGCAGGGGCAGCTGGAAACGACTTACCAAGATCTCCTCCATTGTATTTCATTATCACCTAGTGGCACAAAAATATAGTCTGTTGTACTTTGTGGAAATTTTACATAAAGAAATTGGGCAGTTTAAACATGTCTATGACCTTGAAGTTGAATGATTTCAAGTTTTTTTCAAAAGCTTTAGAGATCACCATGCATGGGCTATGCAGATTGTTTGTGGCCACTTAGCATGTATTCAGGTTTAAAATCTGGCATTACCAAACTTTATCTCTGTAAGTGTTAAAAAACTGCAGTTTGGGACAAGACCTTTTGAAAGTTATCTGTAGGAGCTGGCTGGCTCAATTCTTTGAGTTATAGTTATAGTAGTATAAGTTAAGATAAACAAACTTACAGGTTGGGAGGAAGGGTTTAGTCAACCTGTTGAAGCAATATTATACGTATATTATGTAAACTACAACTGAAGTACTTAGGTAAAAACATATCTCTGATCCTTAGAAAAGGTCTGCAACGGCACTGAGAATGCCTTGGGACTGGACCCATTACACATAGCGTCAGCCAGCTAAAAGCTGGATATCTGACACAAGCTGGTAAATTAGCTTTGTTCTATGGTGTTGTGGCTTAGCCCCAGCCGGCGACTAAGCCCCACACAGCCGCTCGCTCACTCCCCCATGGTGGGACAGCGGAGAGAATCAGAACAGTAAAAGTGAGGAAACTCATGGTTTGAGATAAAAACAGTTTAATAGGTAAAGCAGAAGCTGCGCACGCAAGCAAAGCAAAACAAGGAATCCATTCCCCACTCCCCACGGGCAGGCAGGGGTTCAGCCATCTCCAGGGAAGCAGGGCTGCATCATGCATTTCTTGGGAAGACAGACGCCATAACCCCAAACGTCCCCCTCACCCCTTCCTTCTTCTTCATCCCAGCCTTATATACCGAGCATGACGTCATATGGGTACGGAATATCCCTGTGGCCAGGCTGGGTCAGCTGTCCCGGCTGTGTCCCCTCCCAGCTCCCCGTGCACCCCCAGCCTGCTCGCTGGCAGCCCAGCACGAGAAGCTGGACTGTCCTTGACTGCTCAGCAACAACCCAAAACATCAGCACATTATCAACAGTTTCTCATCTCAAATCCAAAACACAGCCTCACACTGGCTTCTGTGAAGAAAATTAACTGTAGCCCAGCTGAAACCAGGACATATGCAAAACGGAAGGAGAGAGACATTTCTGGAGGACAGTTCATCCTTCCCTAAAGTAGACTCGTTCTGCCTTTCCATCAGTTACAGAAGGAATCCAAGAGGTCAGTTTCAGATTTGCATCTTACCTTGTCTGGCCCCTTGCTGCCACTGCAAAAGGGTATGGATGTCCTTTAAGTCCTGTTCTGTATCTGTTAGCCTTATGCAGATGTCTCACATGCTGTAAGGTGAAGTAGAGAACTGTATATAGACAACTGGATCAAATTCCAGTCGATGAGATTTGGCTAGATAAACAATTTACAAGTGATGTAAAGTTTAAAGGTTAACCTCATCCCTACTGTTTTGAAAATATTTATTTCTCTCCTCTCCTCCCAAAGGACATATGGATCTGCAATAATCAGCAAAACAATATTAAAACTTAACACTATTTGGTACAAGCACAGTGTCACCTTTATGATCAAAGAGAGAAATTCTGAGATTTCTTTTTCCCAAATGTTATGTAAAACATATACTAAAATAAAAACTGCATGGTCCTGAGTATGTAGGAAGCTCAAAGCATAGTGTAAAGTAGAAAAAGAATGCAGAAGGAGGTTCATATATCAGAGTTATCACCTACCCTAGTAATGTTTTTTTTTTAAATACATTTTTTTGATTTTCCATAGCGGATCTGTTTACCAAGTGTTTGGGGACTGAATCTCAGGCTAGATATTTGATTAGTATGAACAGCATGGGTATTAATTTGCCTAGAGTCTCAGAAAGAGAGTAGGCAAGCACTTAAATCAAAACATATTGAATAAATGTGTTTCCACATGGCTGCAAACTTGTGAGTAGCTTTAATCCAAAAAGTGAGGTTTGTTTTACATTAAACAAGCAATAAAAAAATTATATATGTTTGTTTGTTAGTAAAATGCCTAAGGAAATAGTCATAGGGAATAGTGGCCATCATGTATGGCCAACTCTAGTATTTATTTCCAAAAAATCTTGATAGATATGACTATTTGCATATAACACTTACTCTGCTTTTTTATTCTTCAGTTTATAGTTCAAGAAGATATTAGAAAGTATTGCACTCATGTGACAATTAGTTATTGCAATAGCTTATGTGTATGTGTGGGCTTGGGGAGTTACATGTAATATTTTGAATATATTCAGTTACTTAATTCTAAACATTTACATGTTTTAAACTAAATTTTTGACACTTATCTCCACTTTTGAAATTTAAACACAGACCTCAAAAAATGTTGTGCATATGCCTGATTTTAATTGTAGATAGGATCTGAGGGATCCTCAAGCTGTGTTTGAATTTTTTTAAGCAATGATTACTGAAGTTTTTAACTTGCTGGTGAGGCATCTATCCAAGTGTCGATTTTCCATCACTGACTACAAGTAGAGGAGGTAAATCTCAGCATCTGATTCTGCTTGCCTGACTTGTTCCTGTGCATAGGTAGTCCAGACAGGCAGTGTGGCAGCCACAGGTTAGCAGAGCCCTTCATTTGGTTGAGACAGTAGTAATTGTTCTATGAACAGTGCCAAATGTCTTCATGAGATCTTATTATACATTTCTCAAATATGTGCATTAAAAGAACAACATAACATTAATTAATAAACAAACGAAAAAACCCCACAGCCAAGTGGCAAGTCTGATAGCTTTCCAAGATACGCCAGTTAGAAACCGTCTGTTCAGTGTCTAATCACAGGCTAGCTATGTCCAGCACTCTTCTATTTTTTTATTAGACTCGTTTATTTCAAATATTTTACAATAAGAATATGCTCAGTTACTTATTCTGAAGAAAAATGTCTTTTGACAGTGGTAGGAAGCCCTCATGTTTGGTTATGGCCCAGAATGGATTTCCAAGTGCAGCTTCTGTGGCTTCTGTGACTTCCAGTTGCATCACAGAGAATATTTCTGCTAAATGTGTTTGTTTAAAATTTTTATTTTAATATTTAGAGTTGACTGTAAGTATAAAGTGAAGATTGGGGCTTTGCTGTGTTAGATAATATAACGTGTCTTAAATATTTATACATGTTAAGAAGAATTTTACTAACAGGACAAAAACTTTCAGGGTATCATTTAATTCTCAGTTCATCCTGATTATAATGGACTCCAATCAACTGAAGTTAGAGTGCAAAATTAACCTGAAGTGTTACTTCTTCTGAGATTTGATTTTAAGTGGAAAGGTTGTTTCGTATTTGTTTTGAAAAGATTTTGATAAATAAGAGGTGATTTTTTAGAAGGTCCCTCATCAAAAAGGATTTAAAAAAATTCTCCTACTTGTTGCAACATGGGAAAATAGCTTTGACTTAGCAGAACTTTCTGATAGAATAGAGTACAAAATTATAAAATTGAGCACAGCTGAGACCCTGTTTTAGCTTGTATCAGTTATTCTCCAATAATTGTTTATGCTTATGTATGTCCATATTGGATATTCATCTCTAAATCCGAGCTATGAATTAAAAATATTTAGGAAAAGATCAGAGAAAAAAAATATCACTAGCAAACAGAGAACAGGATGTATAGTAGCAGAAATGGAGTAACGGTGGTTGATTGTAACATTTCAGTATTCATTGGCGGTTCTGCGTTCTGGTGCTGCTGCCAGACATAGATGTCACAATCTGTGGGTGACACAAGCACACAGGGAAGAGGATAAAGAAGTTATCAAAACTTATAGAACATACATAAATCATCAGGTCCAGAAATGGTAATTCTCTTCCTGTTTACACCTTCTTTCAGGATGCAATATCCAA
>NW_010545746.1:0-7237 GCF_000687285.1 Phaethon lepturus
CCCCTTCCCCCTTTGAATCTAGTTTAAAGCTCTCTCCATGACCCCCACCAACTCATGAGCGAGAATCCTTTTCCCCCTTGGAGTTTGCTGAACTCCATCTGCTACCAGCAGGCCCGGTGCTGTGTAAACCGCCCCATGATCAAAAGACCCAAAATTCCGCTGATGGCACCAGCCTCTGAGCCACGTGTTAACCAGGTGTGTTTTCCTGTTCCTTTCAGTGTTCCCCCCTGCCACCGAAGGGATTGAGGAAAACGCTACCTGTGCTCCTGATCCTTCAACCAGTCATCCCAGTGTTCTGAAGTCTCTTTTAATTGCTTTTAGACTTCTTTGCACAACCTCATCCCTGCCAACCTGCATAACCAACAGCGGATAGTAATATGTACAAATAAACTTTATTAATCATCATTTGAATGCCTCTTAATGCCTAATCAAGATAGAATCCCATTTTTTCTAGTGTGGAGGAGACAGTGCATAGGCTCTGAGCGGGCAAGGGGCAGGGAGTATTTACACATGCTACACCGGAAGGTCGTTCACCATAGGCCACTGAACAGGAGAGTGGCACTGCTGCAGATAGATAAACCCCAGCATCCCAGTTCAGTGTCCTTTTCCACACCATGAAATATCCCTGAATTAATGTAGTTAAGCTTTTGACACAAGAGAGAACATTTGAAAATGAGAAAATATAGCTGCAAGAGCTATATAATTTTCTTGCAACCCAGGCTCTAACAGACTTTTTTTTTTAAACAGTCAATGGTAAGATTAATGGGTTTATGTCTATAAAACTGGCAAGAACATCTTGCTATGAATGCAAGACTAGCATTTTCACTTTATCTTTTGTAAGAGAAAAACATATACCAAGAATTAAACTCAGAGACCTTAGAGAGAGATGATTTTCCAGTGGGGCATCAAATGAAACTATCTTTATGAAATGACTTGATTTTGAAGTAGAATAAACAAAGATTCCGAAGATTTTTGTATGATGGACTTGGTAATGTTCTGTACCAGATGTTGCTAAGGGCTACAGAGACAGATTTTTCTACCCTGTTGGATGCACAGAAAATCAGTGGTCTTCACTCAATTGCTTTACATTCACACAGCTCATAGACTACTCTTATTTTTGTCCCAGCTGCCTGGAAATTCAGTGCAGCTGTGGCAGCTACCAATAAGAGATACAACATCATAGAAACCCTTGTTTTCACCATCAGTTCACACTTGCTGAAGACTTGCTTCATCCTACTCTGGAAGAATTCCCTAGTAAGAAGTGAAGCCAGTTGTTCTTCTGCTTATAAGTCACATCATGACATAAAGCAGGAGACAGTCATAATTGATAGCAAATTATTTCCATAGATGTGACCAGCAATGTGAGCAAAGACAGAAGCCTGCAGTTCTCAGTGACATTGTATCTTCATTAATCTACATTTACCTCCCATGGACACGGACAGATTTTCATCTAAAAGACTGGTATTCTTTCATACTCTTTAAGTTACGTGAGCTGCTGTACATTTCTAATGCTTTGCTTGATAACAAGAGAGTTTGCAAACAAAAGCTCTTTTTGGTCTTTACAACATACTGTGCATTTTTCTCTTTCATCTCTGGATGTCTCTAAAGAAATTGAATGAGCAGGGCAAAGAAAATCAGCAGAGCATAATATGGTCATTAGCGTATCAACTGTAGTGTGTGCATTCATGAACCTGTCACTCAGAGATTAGACCAGACATGCTTCTCTCATCAAAGGCTTCAAAGTCAAGCCTGAATATTCAACTGACTTTCCCAAGATGGGATTCTCCTACTCTCAAAACAAACATGTCATTTCTGTCTGTGCTGGAGAACCCTCTCATATAATGCCACATCAAGTATAATTAGTTGCATTATTGAATCCAACTGTTCCAGCATCAAATTCTCTGGTAAATTCCAGTGTGGCTGATTTGCTGCCTTGTAATTTGCTGACAGAAGACATTAAGGCATCATTTCCATATGTGTTAGGACTGTTCTGAGTTCATTTACAGTTCCAGTGAACTGTAATCTAGTGCAGCCTAACGGCTTAGAGCATTAACTAGAGAGCTGTATTCCCAGGTCAGGTGCTGGGTTACTATACGACTTTTGGCAAGTTGCTTAACATTTCAGATAATCTTTCTTGTAAACTTAATATTGCTATATTTACTATACTTACATCACAACAATTTTCTGAAACTCAGTTTATAAGTCTTCTAGCTTAGATAACAGGCCTGTTCAAAATGCAAAGTATTATTAAAGCTGCTTCATAAATTGCCATTTACGGCTATATCTAACCAGTAGTGTTGGAAACATTTTTAGGCACTTTTGTTATCTTGTCAATAGAAGCTAGACCACTTGCACAACAAATAAAACTACCAGTGTGATGAACCTTTCTGCTCACAGGTCATAATGATTGATTCCATATTTTAAAATGTGGAAATTTTTCTTTCTCTCAGTTCACAGCTTATTTAGGACATGGCAATGTCTTTCACCATTTAGAACAGAAATTCAGTTTTTACTAGTGAAGTTCAAAATATGTTCTTCTCCAGCTTAGTGGAATGTCACCCTACTTGGATCCTGCTTTTTACTTCTGTGTTTGCAGTCCTGCACAAAGTCAAAGGATGAAGTCATTGGAGGTGTGACATGTAGGAAAAATGTTATGAGTTTTAGCTGTTCATGGGACAGTATATGATGTTAGCAATGTTACAGTAGCTAACATTATGATGACAGCTTTTACAAGGTAAATTATATCCTCTCTAGTGAAATTATTTCCTATTTGAAAGACAGAGACTAACTGAAGGCCCTTGACTTCAGCATTGCCCACATAGTCAGTGACTGAAAGCAGTAACACAATGCAAATGATTAATTTTCAACCTATGAATAATCCAAGCAAAGAAGCAAAAAATAAATAATTATTGATATACACTCACAGACCTCAGGGTTGATCCATTTCTGTTATAACTGATGGGAAAATTTCCTTTCTTACCTTTACTCTCTGTTGTTAACTAAACTCAACATCCATCACACACATTCACCTCGTAATCACAAATGACTATTAAAAATGTCATTTTAGCCTCCAGGCAGGAGGTAGAAGTACCTAGTGATGTTAGCCAGCAGGAGTCAGAAGATTCTGAGTTCCCGTTCTATTTGTTTAAGGGTGTGATAAGCTTGTGAGGACTGGAAACAACTGCATTGCAAATTCTTAGCAAGCTCTCCATAAGACTCGCAATAGTAAGATTATCCAGACACACATGAATGAGCACAATCCAGTGTGTCCATCCACTGTGATACATGCAGTCCAAATCACTTCATTTGCACTTTGAGAATTTATTGGAAAATCAGCTTATAAACACAGGATAGCCATGTATTCAACTACTTTTGGAGTACAGTTTGTGGCTTGACAATTAGTAGCATTTCATCATAACATAACAAACCTTTTAATCGTTGTTTGCGATTAAGGAAGAAGGTAAAGAGAAGGTAAAGAAACTCTGAGATCTGCAGCTGTAGGCATTTAATGTCCCTAAGTAATCCAAACAAACCTGTATTGTTGTTATCTGCTCACTCAGCTCAAAGGATTTTATCAAGAATATTCCAGTACATTATATTTTTCTTAAAATCCCAGTTCATGAAGAACCTTAGTTTTCTGGTTTTAAGCAGGAGCATCCAGTGTTTACTTTAAGCACTCAACTTGTATGGAAACCCTAAAGCACCCAAAGAATCTATCCTTCCTGCAAAACATAAGCAGACAGGATCTCCCTCTACAGGCCTCCAAAGACACTTCCTTCTCTCCCTTGATGAGAAAGGGATCTTAGAGTAGCGTCCTGATGTGGTTAAAAAGAAGCCACAGGTGGCCTGGGTACCAAATGAAGTTTCGCATGCTGAGGTTTAAAGATGCACATCCCTCATGACTAAAAGTTCAAAGTCAAAAGGCAAAGCATGGTACATTTTATGATGTGCCAAGTCATGATTCTGAAGTTATCCTCATGTTTTTTGAAGTCTCTTTATTGAATATCCAGAAGCACTGCATAAGCTCTTGGATAAATATTCCGGCTCTCAAGTATGGCTCATCATGTCTCTTCGTCTTTAAATGAAGCCCAAGCATCTTCATTCTCTTGACAGCATTAATGGCAAGTGTGCAAGAGGCTGTCTGACAGGCCTTTGAGAATAGCAAGGACTGTATGCACACATCCATGCACTCTTCAGGTCTTTGAGTTGAAAGGGAATTCATTGTGTTTGGATGAGCTGTAGTGGCTGATGTTTACGGCCTGTACTGTGTGAAGAAACAAACTGTAGGTTAAACACAGAAATTTTCTTTTGTAACCTCGCTGTTGAGGATAGGGATTGCAATGCTGCCATGTGGCTAAGCAAAGGTTCTGCTCATTGTGAGTGTGCATAAGCACAAATACATACATGTGATGCTTTGAAAAAAACCCTGAGCAGGGCTTTTATTTCCTTTTTAAAAAGTCAGTGAACTCAGAGGTGCATCTCAAACTCTTCTGAGTTCTCAGTGCCTTTTCAGTACCAACAACAGCTTTGTGTATTCTGCCTGTCTTGGTCATAAAGTCCCATAGTATAAGGGTCTAGAATCTGCCTATTTTATGATGATAAAAAATGAACTGTAGCAAGGTCATCTGATATTATAAAACAGGGAAACTACATGGAGGCACACAGCTTTGAAGTAGCCTGGAATCCTTTTTTTCCAAAATGCTATGGTGATGGCCACAGTGAAAATAGAGGACTGTGGCTAGGAGGAAGACACGCTATCTGTTGCAGCTTCAATACAAAATATTTTGTGTCCAATTCTTTTCTTTTTATAGTTATGAAGGCTTCTCACCAACAGTCTTGAACATCACAAAGAATGTCAGTGTTTAGAAAAAAATTCAGTGTGCTAGAAGCCTTGAAAGGAATTTGGAACACATTGTTTACTGGATGTTAGCAGATACTTGAAATTGAACTTTTTCTGTGTGTATACATTACCATCCTCCAATCCCACAGGAATTATACACAAATATCCAGCTCTACTGATGGAAAACATGACAGGGTGCATTTGGCAAGGGTTTTTCATTCAAAACTGACTTCCCTGCCAGGAGGTTTCGAGGCTCATGGAACACTGTATGGCACCTACCCTTCTGCAAACCATCAGTGTGGCTAAAAAAGCTTCCTGATTACATCACTTCATTTCATTTTCTTGTGATTTAGTAAAAGTTTTCTCTGGTGGTGAAAAGGTAGGATTGTTTGTCTCGGCCACATTAAATATTCACACACAGCCTCCTGTCCCAGTTGTAATAGATTTACTGGCAAAACTCATAATAGATTTAATGCAACCAAGAATGGTCCAAAACACCAATTTTTGGCTTTTTCTATTTCTGGATCTTCAACATTTATTCACGGAAGGTGGGAGGCATGTATAGCAAACATAAGCTGAGCAAAGCCTTGGTTTTTTGAATCATTTCATTAGCTGTCTTTCACAGATTCCTCATAGAAAAACACTGTCCTAAATCATTAAATCACAGAGCTTAGCTTGTGCAATGTTTGTCTCTATGAAGCCAGTAAGATAGTTCTGTGCAAGATTACTGCCCATGATTTGGCCCATAATGCCTTTGCAGGTAGTTATTCACAAAATCTATCACACAATAAAGGAAAAGACATCTCTTCAAAACGAGACATTTGTCCATATGACCGCACTCTCAGAGTACCTCACAGTCTGTAGAGTATGTATGTAGTGTATATGGTGTACTCATTTTTAACAGTGGAAAACTGAAGAGCAAAAGAATACCTTTTCAGGTATGTTCAGGAACCTAATTCCAGAGAATTTAGAAGCACACCAGAAATTTTTACTTCACAGCGGAGAGAAATAGGCTTCACGGGGCTTGATGAAGAGCAAGAGGCTCACGTAGGTATCATAAATATCCTACAGTCCCCTGCAAGACTGCAGCCCACAGGGGACCCATGCTGCAGCAAGGACACCCCTAGGGGACTGCTGCCCCCAGGTGACTCACACCAGGACAGGAACACCCCTAAGTGACTGTGGCCCATGGGCAACCCACATTGGAGGAAAGGCACTAAGAAACAGAGTAGCAAGAAAACCTGAAGAAGAAAAGAACAGCAGAGAAAATGAATGAGAAGCAAATAGCAGCAGAGGAAAAGCAGTAAGAAGCAAAGTACAGCAGAACAAAATAAATAAGCAAAGAAAGCAGCAGGAAAAACACTTATGCATGCAACCCCAAACCGCCTGTGTCACCCGTTGCCTGACTGGAATAACTGGGACAGACTGAGTTTAATCCACAGAAAACACAGGGGAAGTCAAGCCTGGGAAAAGAGGAGGGAAAAGTGGCTCAAGTGCTTTTTTGATTGTCAATGTTCTTTTTTCTCCATACCCAAAGCAGTGATCAGAAATTGATGCTAACTGGACATAAAATAAGGAAAAATTCCCTGAGAAGTTTTGCCCATGACAGATGATTGGATGTTCTTGCCAACAAGGTATGCACTTCCACAGGGCAGCTCAGCCCAGCAAAGCTGTGATTCCTCCCCATGGGAGCACGTATCTGTCTCCAGTAAAAACTGACCAGGACCTGGCTCCTATCAGGAGTCCCAGCCAAGAGTTCCCTTTAACTACTGCAACATAAAATGTCATAAAGAGCTTATTAACAGGCCAAGCCTAAAGCTACAGGAGTATTTCAAAATATTCATTATTAAATTTGGAGCGAAGAGGGAATAGGAGTTATATTTGGTAGTAAAGAACTGCAGCCCAATATTAAAAAAAAATAGTATGGATATTATTAAACAGAGTTAGTTGATTGTTATGTTACAGAAGAGGTTTTAACATTCAATTTTTCTTTCACTACAGTCAGTAGTAAAACATGCTTTTACTTCAGTAGGAGCTGAATGGAGCCATTCAGTGGAGTTGAATTTTTAGGCCACATGGGCTCTCTCCTTGTAATTTTCTTCATGTTGCAGGTATTTGTTTCTGTTTTGTGTTTACATTTTCTTGGCTCTTTTAGTGCCCTAAGGAACCATTTATAAGTGCTCATAACACAGTAACACACAAAATTACAGCCCTATAAATTATTCCCTCAGGCATTAAAAGAGCCTGGGAAAATAAAACACAGACAGACTCAAAATTTTTATTTAATAAAATTTAGGCCATATTGGTGGTGGGGGAAAAAAATCATTATTTCAAAAACTGGGAAACTACTTGGAAATATATACTTAATTTTTACCTACTTGTCTTATAGACAGACGT
>NW_010545746.1:7264-8982 GCF_000687285.1 Phaethon lepturus
GAGTCAGGGAAACGCCAGGGCAGCAGAGAGACCCTCCAGGAGCTGGCAGCTCTCACAAGAGCAAGCATCAAGACGAAGAGTCTTTATAAAATACTAATTTTGCATAACCTTGAATTAATGATACTTATGTAAGATAGATATGAGTGCGCATACCTAGCCTGAAGAGGCAAATTTGTTAAAAAACTGCTGCTCAATACAGAATACTGTTATTAACACAAAGTTCTATAAAAAAAGAATATTCTTTTGTTTGAAAAAGAGAGAGGTGAAGACACACTGCCTGTACTTAAATAATTTGGAAAACAGACCATTTAAAGCTTTGATTCCTAAAGACACAAAAGTCACTGATGAGGCCTGGGCATTGCCAAAGCAACCGTGGTCACCCCCATGCCTATAAAAAGCAGCCTAGGGAGTGCAAGTGACCAGAGTGGGGCACGGCCCATTGCACAGAAGGGCATCATCACCCTACCAGCTCAAAAAGGTGAGTTCAATTGGTGGTCATCACCCTCCCAGAAGAAGCTTAGCTATGGTAGCCACCCAGCAGAAAGCTATGTCCTTTGCACTCACCAGAACGGATGTGCCTACCCAGACAAAGCTCCCATAAACACATGCAGCCATCCAGGTCTCAGGCTGCAGTGAGTACCAGAGCTTCTCACTGGTAACAGATGGCAGTAGCGAGAACAGCTTCCAGCAGGTGCCTCTGTACAACAGGTATGAGGCTCTGGATGTGGAAGGCCAGTCAATGGACGATGTGGATGATGGTCCATCTATACCAGAGGTGTTGCCAAGGTCAGAAAGGCCTATCCGCCCCATATGATGACCACCTCCATGAGGAAGAAAAGACGGGTTATAGTTGTAGGCGACTCCCTTCTGAGAGGAACAGAGGGTCCAATATGCTGGACAGACCCTCCTCTTAGGGAAGTCTGCTGCCTCCCTGGGGCCCAGGTTAAGGACATCACTAGGATACTTCCTAGCCTGGTACAGCCCTTGGACTATTACCCATTATTGTTCTTCCATGTGGGTGGCGATGAAGTCACAACATGTAGTCCAAGGGCAATCAAAAGAGACTTCAGGGCCTTGGGACGGTTGGTTAGGGAATCTGGTGCACAGGTTATTTTTTCCTCTATCCTTCCAGTTGTGGGCAGTGACACCTGAAGAAACAGATGGTCACAGTCTATTAATAATGGCTCTGTGGCTGGTGTCACCACCAGAATTTTGGGTTTTTCGATAATGGGATGGTCTACACGGCACCAGGCCTGCTGACATCAGTTGGGATTCACCTTTCCCAAAGGGGGAAGAGGGTCTTGGCTCATGAGCTAGCAGGGCTCATTGACAGAGCTTTAAACTAGATACAAATGGGGAGGGGGATAATATCAGGCACACCCGTAACAAGCTAAGGGACAACACGCCAAGGTTAGAGGGACAGGGTGCTAGCAAGGGCCTTCAGCCTGTTGCTCTGAGACTTGCTGGCTACACTGGAGCACACTTGAAGTCTTATGGAGATGAGCCAGGGACTCCTGAGGTAATAGGAGCCAACAGGGAAACACCAGTGAAAGACCTCAAAGGAATTAAGGGGTGTTCCTCTAAGAAAGTGACACAGCCGACAACCCAGCTGAAGTGCCTCTACACCAATGCACGCAGCATGAGCAAAACAGGAGCTGGAAGCCACCATGTGGCTAGAAAGCTACAACCTGGCTGCCATTACTGAAACTTGGTTCGAT
>NW_010545747.1:0-4568 GCF_000687285.1 Phaethon lepturus
TCCAGCTGAGTTTTGAATACCTCCAAGGATGAAGACTCCACAACCGGCTGTGGAGTGTGGGGTGACCTGACCCTGTGTCCAGGGGTGGCCTGTTCCAGTGTTTGAGCACTTACACCGCAAGAAGGTTTTTTCTTTTGTTGAAATGGAAGTGAGCTAGTGCCCATTGCCTCTTGTTCTGTCATGGCACCACTGAAGAGAGTCTCTGTCGTCTTTCTTACTTGCAACCATCATATATTAATACACAAGAAGACCCTCACAAGTCTTCTCAAGGCTAAACAAGCCCAGAAAAAAAAAATCAGGTTGCTGATTCTTCACCAACATCTAAACCTTCCAGGTTCTTAAACTTAAAAGACACCTGATGCTCAGCCTGAAAGTTTGCAAAGGGGATGCCTACGCTAGTGAAATAAAAAGCACCAGGCAGAGGCACTGGAATTTGACCACCCGTATTGTTAGATATTTAGTATGGCCCCTGCCTTATTTTTAGCCCAGACTAACTAGCTCGCTCAGGCAGTTCTCAGCATGGTTTGGGATTTACCCTAAGCTGAGAACTATCTGCAGCAGGTGGTTTGTAGGCAGCCACACTGTCTGGAGAGTGAGAGCGCTCAATATTATAGACGTGGGCACCAGAGGTTTTTAATGACTGCTATACACAAAGCCCAAGTGTCTATTGCACACTCAACTACTGAGGAATAGCACTACATAGTACTACAACGTGGACTCAGGAGGAGAGGTGAATAAACTCTTGCATATTCAAAAGTGTATCAAAGAGTCACCTGAGACAGTGTCGAGCCTGCTGAAAATACAAGAGGTGTCTAATTGCTACTGCACTTGTCCAGAAAATATCTGACACCAGTTCTAGATATATCTGACCTTGAACGGCTAATAAGACACAGCTCCTGTGCCACATTCCCCAACAAACCGGCATCTGGGAGGCAGCGGGCTCCATCCTTCCTGCCAAAGCCCAGCTGCAGCCAGCGGTGCAAGATGCAGTGGCGGTCAGAAGTCAGCCCTGGGATTCTGGTTCGTGCTCTCTGGGTTGGGTTTTATTAAAAAAATTCAACGGTGGCCCAATACTAAAAAAATATTAACTGCCCAGGACATGGAATTTACAGCCTTGGGGTAAAAACTCAGATTAGAGAAGAGAAAACAGGCTGAAGACAACACAGACAGATGTTTCGAGTAGCCAGGGCTTGAGGCAATTCATCAGAGTACTTAGATCTTGGTACTTAAATAAACCTGAGGCAATCTCAGAGCTTTTGTGTTCATCTCTGAAAGCAGTAAGTTTCACAAGGCGACACTCCAGACGCTAGAAGAGGCTATCCATAAAGCTTACACCTAGACACAATGTAAGAAGGAACAAACAACTATAGACCAGTCAACTTAACCTCAGTTCTTGGGGAAAAGACACAATAAAACCACTTGTAAACACTTAAATGATAGGCTAAGCAATAGTCTACATGGAGTTCTTAAGAACAAATCATGCCAAAGCAAACTACTTTCCTTCCACAGTAAAAAATCAAATAGGAGAGAAACTATTAACACAATACACTTTCACCTCAGCAATGCTTTTGACATCCTCTTGTGGGGTTTTATAGCTCTTCTCTGAGATTTAGTACCCTACGATAATTTCATTAATGTCATGGATGATGGAATAAAGTATTTACTTCCTACATCTGCAGACTGTATCACACTGTGGCGAGCTCCTACTGCTTTACAGGACAAGATAAAATATAAAATATACTAAAATACAAAATTATTTGAGAAATTGGAGAAATGGTCTGAAAAAATAGGTTGCATTCTGCTAATCAAGTGCAAACTTGTATTTACTTTGACATGTCAGCTAGTTGAGGATTGGACTAGATGACCTTTAAAGGTCCCTTCCAACCCAAACTATTCTATGGTTCTATGATACTAACTACATAAACACCCAATGGATGAGGCAGCAGTTCTGCAAAAACAGATCTGCAAATGACTTTAGCTCACAACCCAACATGAGACAATAACCTCACGCTGTTGCGGAGTGCAGGAAGGGGTTGTCTGAAGCAGGCTATGCTGTGTACTACAATGCATGACTTATCCCTGGCCTCTGACTTGGGTGAACTACTGTTTCCAGCCTGAGCATTATGATTTTAAAAAAGCTAAGGGTCAACTGGAGAAAGAGGGAGAAGAAGAAGAATGATCAGAGGTCTGTAAATCATGACAACGAGAAAAGACTGAAAGAATGAAGAGGATAATAGAATGACAGGAGACAACATAAGAAACTTCGAATATACACCACTTGTTGCGAAGAGGCAAGTTGCTCTCCATATCCCCTGAGATAGGGGAACGAGTAGTGGGATCAAACCGAGCAAGGAAGCATTACGTTAAGATTCAGGGAAAACTTTTTGTTGGTAGATGAATTTACACATCAGAACAAATTTCCCTGAGGGACTCCATCTAGAGCGGACTGCATCCACTGAGGTTTGTTAAAAATAATTTGGATAAGCATCTGCCCAAGAATGGTTCATGCTTAGCTGAGCTGACCTCCCGTGGGAAAGGCCCGCAGGTAGGTCCTCGCTGGCCTGTCAAGGTTCAGAGCCAGGGAAGCCACTGAACTGCCAGGGCACTCCAGCTTCGGTGGTGCGGGTGCAGGCTGCACGTGGGTGTTTACGTTTGCACCAGCCTATGACTTGCAGAGCTAAGGTACGTGATCAAATACTCAAAAGCGATGGCCAACTTCAACCGTCATATTGCAGAGCAATGTTGTTCGTTCGGCAACGTCCAGCCCCTGCCAGCTCCTCACAGGTCACTGTTCCCTTTCGAGGAACGTATCGGAAAACCTTCCTCTAGTCGATGCACTGAGCTAGGGAGCTTCCTTCATGTCACCTTCTGGTTCCACAGTTGAAAAATTTCCTGAGCAGTGTTGCTTGCAGTACGGTAAACAGGAATGACTCCGAACATTTCACCCTGCCCCCCCATCATCATCATCACCATCTTCCTCCTCCTCCTCTTTCTATCTTTTAAAAAAAGTAATCTTTCCCCTAAGATACCCTCAGAATGTCCTGTAACTCATATTTCTGTCAAATCTAAAGATATTCGAGATCTTCACTGTTTTCAGGCTTGTGAACTAGGTACATAGTTATGTGAGTCAACAACTTCCCAACTCTTCTGTTTTGATTGAAGGAACTTTTTCCTTCATCCTTTAAAGCCCAAAAAATCTGACTACCAGACACCTTTCTGCTCCCATCACTTCTCAAGCTCTTTGATTAGATTTTCTTTATCACTCTTCCTTCTTTCTTCTGTCATTCTTGTTACCGATCTTCATTCATATTGTTTCATAAACCTCTAGAGACCTGTGAGAAAAACCACAGTATTTCATAGAAACTAATGAAGTAACTGACCATCACGTTCTCAGCAACAAAGAAGTAAGATTAACCAAGAACTCAGATTTTTTTCTTTTTCAGTTCTTTTGTCCATGGGAAGAAGACTTTATGCTTACGTTGCATTTTCAGGTGGCTTTTCTAGTATCTCAAGCATTGCATTTATTTCAAACTGTTTTTTTCTCCAACTGTAAGAGCCTGTAGCCTTACGCAGCACAATTGTGCAGCATTTGTAGAAAATCTGATATTCTGCCCACAAAACTACACCCGAGTTCCAAGCATCCAGCGTGCTGGGCATCTGTATTCACTTCTTCTCACAAATGGGAAGTCATTTAAATAACTAAAAATTTCTCATCAGTTACGTTGCTCACAGGATCAGTAGCCTGAATCTTTCCTTGACTGATCGTTGATCAATAACCCCCCAAGCTCCTTTACACCCAGCCGTGAAGTATCTTGCTGTAGCCTGTATAAAAGTGTAGCCTAGTGCCCAGTGGCAGGATGAGAGGCACTGGGCACAAACTGCAGCGCATGAAGTTCCACCTCAACATGAGCAAAAACTTCTTCACTGTGCGGGTGACGGAGCACTGGAACAGGCTGCCCAGAGAGGCTGTGGAGGCTCCTTCTCTGGAGACCTTCCACACCCGACTGGATGCGTTCCTGTACACCCTGCCCTGGGTGATCCTGCCTTGGCAGAGGTGTTGGACCAGATGATCTTCAGAGGTCCCTTCCAACCCCTACCGTTCTGCGATTCTGTGAAAAATATGTCATAATGAAAGAATTTACAATGGACACCTGGATTTGAAAAAGTTTGTCACCACTTTTCTCAAGCCTAGACCATTGCAGGCTTTCATGGAGCACACAGTTTAATGGACCCTGGGTCATCCTTTGCAGTGGTCTCAGGGTGCCCTCACTCTTCTGAAAACATCAGATTTCACATGGATGAGAGGAAGTATTACTCGGGGTCAAAGATTCTGAAGAATGACTGAGAAGCTGGTGGACATAGTGGGGGCTTGTTATTGATCAAATTAAATTCACCTGGGTACCACATGGCCTCTTGTGGATGCGTGTATTTCAAATGCATCTTCTAAATACAACTATTAGGAGATAATTATAAAGTATGAGGCATCATTCAAATGTGCAAATACCGCTCCGGGCTTCAGGCTGGACGTTGGTAGGAGAGCCTGTATTTCTGCAGTGAAAGAACCGCTC
>NW_010545747.1:4597-7661 GCF_000687285.1 Phaethon lepturus
TCTGGAACCCATGGAAGGAAACCTAACTGCAGTCGCTGCTCTCACTTCTGCCCAGCATTTTCCTGACACCAAATTCTCACTGTCATCGCCTTCGGAAGAGTTTTGGGTGTGTGGTATGGGACTGCGATGGCAAATGCTATTCTTTTGTAAATCCAGGGAGGCAGAATTCATTAGAGCATCTGCATGCTCCTGGGTACCGCGACGAAAGGTGAAGCTATGTGTGCTTCTTAAAACCTCTGCACTTAGAAGAAAAAAACCCAACAACCCAAAACATTCATTTACTAGTCAGCACTCTTACGTTCGCACTCCATCTTACTGGACAGGTATGAATGACTTGTGTCTTCAAGATTTATTACTGTCATTCCTTTCTTTAAAAGCCTCGCAGGCTCAGCTCCCACCTGCGCAGCAGCGCCCGGCACCAGGGACGAATCCCCCTTCGGCCCTTGCAAAGGCTTTCTACTACAAACAGAGCACAAAGACCCGGTGGGAGTCAACAGCATAAGATGTGAGGCCTTCAAAATTACCCCCCAACCCCATATTTGCATGTGCATGAGAAAATGAGCAGAGTTTATATTATTTTGTCCTCTGTAGCTTTCCTTTTCAGTAAGGAGCAGATATCTCAGGCAGCCAGTAGTCCTAGCTATGACGGCATAGTGGTGATCTATTTTTGCATAGTGGTGGTGCAACGTGGTGATCTTTTCTTGGCCCTATTGGATGCAGCTCCTAATTTTCTGACAATAGCATAGTATGACCAAACTCCAAAACATTATAGATCCCTGCAGAAACAACCAACAGAGTGTATCCAGGGTAAAAGGGTTCTGAAGTATGGTGGAGCTTGAAAAGAAGACAGACTTTTTGACAGTGAATTGTAACATAGGTCTCTCATTTTATACCAAACAGCAGCAAGACCAAAGCTGAAGCTTTTCAAGCTGAGGACTAACATACGAAAAGTTAAAATGTAAAAAAAAAGTTTAAAAGCTAAGCAAACTCTCCAACACAGCTAAAGGTACGATTACCATTGCCTTCTGTTTTCCTGGTGCTCAGCAGGAAAATTCATAAGAAGATGACAATAAAATCTACTTAAAATTCTTAATATTGCATAGGAACAGTAAAACCTCCTAGCAGCGTTAATTTAGTTTTCCTATGAATAGGCCATTAAACTTGAGAGAGAGCCATGCTGGAACTTCAAGTCATAGAATCATAGAATATCTCAAGTTGGAAGGGACCCATGAGGATCATCAAGTCCAAATCCCTGTCGGACTGGTATTTGTTGTACGAGGATTCAGACCTCACCTACAGTACACCTTTTTTGAATGATAGAAAAGGATTTAATGACAGTGTTTAATCAAGCCCCAAAAATCTGGTTTGGCAAGCCGTTGCACTCCTCCATCACCCTGATTTGGAAGAAACTGTCAAAGAACAGTAAAGCTTGTGTCTCATGGGCATCAGATTCCACGTTCCTTGGTACAAGGACCTCATGGTGTCATGGAAAGTCTGAACCAGTGCTTCACTTGCCCATCACTGTAGTCTCGCAGTGCTCTTTGTGATGGTCGTGGTTTAACCCCAGCTGGTAACTGAGAACCACGCAGCCGCACGCGCACTCCCCGCGCAGCGGCATGGGGGAGGGAAATCGGAAAAAAAAGGACAACCTTTTTCTCAACCAAAGGCTGAGACAGAGACAGTTTAATAGGACAGAAAAGGAAGGGAATAGTAATAGTAATGATAAAAGAATATATAAAACAAGTGATGCACAACGCAATTGCTCACCTGCTGACCGATGCCAAGCCAGCTCCCGAGCCACAGCGCCGCTGGCCAACTTACCCTGGTTTATATACTGAGCATGACATCATATGGTGTGGAATATCCCTTTGGCCAGTTTGGGTCACCTGTCCTGGCTGTGCCCCCTCCCAGCTTCTCGCTGGCAGGGGAGGCAAGGTGGGACGTCCGTGGCTAGTATAAGCACTACTTAGCAACCTGAGAAGTCCGTGGCTAGTATAAGCACTACTTAGCAACAACTAAAACATCAGTGTGTTATCAACATTATTCTCATCCCAAATCCAACACAGCACTATAGCAGCTACTAGGAAGAAAATTAACTCTATCCAGCTGAAACCAGGACAATGATCAACAGACAAAGAAGAAGAGGAAACAAATGAACAAAAATGGTTCATATAATTGCTGTATCCAGGAGAAGAAGAAATGATCCAAGAACCAAGCTGCGGATTTAGCCTGCAAAGATGTACCACAGGAAATCTGGTTTACTTGTTCTGTCATTATTTAAAAAAGTATTTATTAAATCATGCCTAAAGCCTATAAGAAAAGTTGCATGAAGGGAATATTACAAATATTATTTAGGTTGTAGGTAGCTTTAACGACATGAGATGATGATAGGCTTTTAGCAGTGCTTAATGTTGAGGGAAGAAGAGCAACCACACAGTTTTCAAAAAAGAGCAACGTGGGCAAGAACCTAATTATCGTAACTCAACCACATAACTCAACCTAATTATCCACTCATCCATAATTGAGTATTATCTCATATTTATTAGGTGCTCATGCTTTTCCTAGCAGGGAGGCTGCACAGGTCAGGAGAGTCCTGCCAGGAGTGCACCGCCTCTGTGGACCTCTGCTCCTGCTGACTGCCGCAGGCTGCTGCCTGCCGTGGTGGGTCACTCTCCATCAGAAGTCATCGGGAAGCAGCAGGCACGTCTGGCTCACAGACCAGATACCAAACTGTATGATTCAACCTGCCCAGGTGTATCAGCAAAAACTCAGGAGGATCTGGGAGTGTCCTAACAGCAGAAAATGGGGTGGAAAAAAAGAGCTGAGGTAGAGCAGGTGGGAGAGAAGATGAAGGAGGTATTGCCTTGAAGGAAGGGAGGTGTTGTGTAGGATGTTCATAGAACCATAAACTCATAGAATTGTTTAGGTTGGAAAAGAGCCTAAAGATCATCGAGTCCAGCTGTTAACCTAATACTGCCAAGCCCACCACTAAACTGTGTCCCTAAGCACCACATCGACTCATCTTTTAAATCCCTCTGGTCATGGTGACTCCACCACCTCCCTG
>NW_010545748.1:0-222 GCF_000687285.1 Phaethon lepturus
TATTAAACAGAACTGGCCCCGATACTGAGCCTTGGAGAACACCGCTTGTGACCAGCCACCACCTGGATTTAACTCCATTCACCACAACTCTCTGGGCTCTGCCATCCAGCCAGTTCTTTACACAGTGAAGAGTAAACATCCACAGCCTTTCCCTCATCCACTAGGTGGGTCACCTGGCCATAGAAGGCGATCAGGTTGGCCAAGCAGGACCTGCCTTTCATG
>NW_010545748.1:512-5894 GCF_000687285.1 Phaethon lepturus
CCTTAACTGCTTCCTCCTGGATTATGGGGAGTTTATTGTGCTCTCCATCCCTGTCTTCCAGCTCAGGGGGCTGAATATCCTGCAGGTACCTGGCCTGGCTATTAAAGAATGAGGCAAAGGTGGCATTAAGTACCTCAACCTTGTCCTCATCCTTGGGCACAATGTTGCCCCGCACATCCAATAAGGGATGGAGATTCTCCATGGCTCTCTTTATGTCATTAATGTATTTGTAAAAACTTTTTCTGTTATCCCTTACAACCATGACCAGATTGAGTTTTAGCCGGCCTTTTGCCTTTCTAATTTTCTTTCTGCATGACCTAAAGATCCTTGTACTCTTCTTGAGTTGCCTGCCCCTTCTTCCAGAGGTGATAAACTCTCCTTTTTTCCCTGAGTCCCAGCAAAAGCTCCCTGTTCAGCCAGGCTGGTCATCTTCCCCACCAGTTCGTCTTACAGCACGTAGGGACTGCTTGCTCGTGCACCTCTAAGATCTCCTTCTTGAAGACCATCCAGACTTCCTGGACCCTTTTGCCCTTCGGGACTGTCTCCCAAGGGACCCTCTCAACCAGTGACCTGAACAGGCCAAAGTCTGCCCTCAAGAAGTCCATGGTACCGGTTTTGCTGATCCCCCTCCTTAATTCACCAAGAATTGAGAATTCTATCATGTCATGGTCGCTAAGTCCAAGACGGCCTCTGACCACCACATCTCCCACCAGTCCTTCTCTGTTTGTAAACAGCAGGTCAAGCAAGGCACCTCCCCTGGTAGGCTCACTTGCCATCTGTGTCAGGAAGTTATCCTCCACACTCTCCAGGAGCCTCCCAGACCACTTCCTCTCTGCTGTGTTATGTGGTTGAATGTTTATGCTGTTGTCATGTTACTGTCCTCTAGTAACTGCAGGTTATTGTTGGTACTGTGTGATTCTGCTTCTGGCAGAAGGAGGATGTCAGAGCATCAGGCAGAGGAAAAGAATAACTGCAGGGTCCTCTTTGGTGGGAGTGAGGAAGTGGTTCTTCTTCCACCCTGACACTTCATGCTCCTTTTAGATAGGTTGGTATAATGTCCTTAGAAACAGAAATAAGAATGAAACTCTTGCATCTATTCCCTTGTAATTTGGAAATCTATAACTTCCAGTGGCGAAAATCTTCCACAGTTTATTAACAGCTGTGTTTATGTCCTGTGCCTTTGTCTCACAGAACCGAGGAATAATAAGCGCCTAGGCCGAAAGAGATGTAACAAATAGTACTATCAGTAGGGTAAAGGAAAACTAAGCTATTGCTTGTCTCCTGAGTCTGAAATGGTACGATTGCTTTCCTCTGGAGAGAGAACAGATAGTGGTGCTTACAATAGATGTAACTGCTCATCCAGCTGAGAGCTATGTTCTCAATTTAGTAGTCTGGAAGAATATAAGAAAAAGAGCCAATGGCTGCAATAATCTTGGTAACTCTTCATAAGTGATGTATAAGAAGAGGTTTAACAGGTCTTGTTCACTTCATTGCTGTATTTTCTTTGAGCAATGGTTCACCTGGAAACTCAATAATATTAAAACCCTACCCTTTGCCTGAGGTAGGCAAATATATTTGTTATCCAGTTATAGTTAGGAAGAAACTGAGACATGAAAGGATGGTGACTTATTCAAGGTCAGAAAAATCCTCTGTAGCACAACCAGGAAGTATATCCAAATTAGACGTTGAAGTATCAGTATTTTAAAGGGTACCTGAGGTCACAAATTGAACTGCTTTTAGTAGTTCATGCAAGATGTACAAACTAGTGACAAAAAAAAACAGGGCATCAGATAGCCTTCTACTGTACAAGGACTGCAATCTAGCTTGCTGATTGCTCTGCTCCTTGTCTGTCTTTCATACTTTAATTGCAAACTTCAGGAACAGATCACCTTTTTCTTCGGATCATGTGGTTGATAGACCAAAATGTTCCCCAGTTCATGAGTAGATGCTGCAGGAAGAAAATTGATAACTGTGATGAATGTGACTAGACAGTGCAGGGCTGTAACAAGAAACACCAGTATTGTTAGTTCTTAAAAAGAAACAGAACTGTTATTACACGCTTTGGCAGAAAAAGGAGGTTTACTTACAGTTTTTTTCGTATATAATGTGTCTGACACCTAGGTCAAGATGTAATCTTAAGTTTTGTGGATCCAAAATACATTTTTAACAAAAGTTCAGTTCTGTGTGAACTTAAATGTGAAGGAAGAAACCTTTAAACACATTTTCCATGGAAATCAATGCTGAAATTAATAGGTAAACCAGTAAGAAAAACATTTAAATAACAATGAGACTAGACATTCCAGCATCTGAACTAAACTCATAGAATTCCCTGTAACAGATTCTGGTTTTACCTGGCTTTCTCTCTCCTGAAAAGTGATATGGCATCCTAATTTTCTGAGGTGGATTTTTTTCTAAAAGGTGTACCTGTTATGCTATGAAGTAAGAACTGATTATCAGCAAGATGGCAAAGCATTTTGATGGGCAACAGAGACTCCAGCAGATTTTCAGCAGGTCCTGGGAAACAAGAATAAAAAGGACCTCAGATTCTATGTCCTCATTTAGTTGCTTGACTTCTCCATTATCCACAGGAGTAAACAGGAAAGGATTATGATTTAGGAGCAGGTTTGTTTTCCTTTTCTCACAATGGAAAGAATGAATGGAAGATCAAGGTGGGGATAAGTCTTTCTACACAGAAGAACAAGATGGGGAGAATCTAGTTTGTATACAGTATTAAGGCGCTTTTTGCATGTTTAGTCAAGACGAGAATCTACAGACTGTGTTATCTTTCATATTTATTCTGTTTGTGGATGATGATGCCTAGATTATGTATTCAGGGGCACGGCAGATTCCTATCTCTAGCATGTTGAAAATTGTTGGTTATTCATGACACTGTTACAGGTTTTGTGCAACAAGGAAACTCCTTGGCTTGCAAAAACTTAGTGTGTTCCCAAACAGAAGTTTCTTTGTGTGCAACAGTTGGTGTTCCAAATGTTGCACGATGCTAATTTCAGGCCAAAGGCTTCTGTTTCATAACAAACCCTGGGTGCCGCTACTTACAACGTAGAGGAAACAGGCCCACTGTAAACTGATAGAAGTGTCATGTTACCCTCCAGAGCTGTATTTTAGATAGACTGAGAAATAATCTGTGCAAGAGGTAACTGGGTGTCTTTCTGAGCTCTTCAGTAAGTTTTATGCTTTTTACCATCAGGTCAATTCATGGTGATTAAGTGCAAAAGAATTTTTAAAAGCAGACCACAAGAAAACGCAGATGTCAGTCAGCATGTTCAATTAGTGATTTCAGAATGTAGTACTTCTAGTAGAGCCTCTATATTGTGCATAAATTTATGCTGCACACAGGCATTGCATTACCTAGCATTCTGGAGTGAGGCATGGCAGGTGTTTTTTTGTTTGCCGCAGTGCTGCCCTGGTCAAGGTGGGGTGGAGAAACATCCTTTTGAAACAATAAATTGAACATAAGTATTATAGGCAAAATGTAATTTATAAGAGTTGGATTTTAGCCCATAATCAGGGGATAAACAGCCCTTACAAGGCATGCCATGTACTCTTTAATGACTAAATGGTGAGGTTTTTCCACTTTCCATCTTATCCAAAAGTAACTCAAAACCTTGACAGTGCTGGTCTTATGCAAATGTCAAAGTTGTGCCTTAACAGGGATGGTGACAGCACTTTTCCATGCTTAGTTATTTCTTACGCTGGTGCCTCCCACTGTCCCTGGATTTCATATTTTGGCCTGTTCTTAGGTGCTTTCCAGAAAGCATTTCACCTCAGTGCACATGCACATTCCTCAGTACCCCATTGCCACTCTGACATTTTGCCTTGAATTTCCCAAGTTTCCTTCTCCTTTAAGCATTTGTTGGAGCCTTGGCACTCTGGGAGAAGTGTCCCCTAGGACTCTGTCAGACTGAAAGAATGTGTATGCACTCTTGTCTCCTAGACTTACTTTTATCAGAGATTTTTTTTTTATGTGTATCCTTTGCTAACCAATTGCTATTAAAAGCTGTTTTCCTCCTCCATGTGACAAGTGTTTAGTAAGTCCATAAAGCTGTTCTTTTTTTCTATTTAGAATACTTTAAAAGCATAAGGTTGTTGTTTTTTCTGTGAATGTGATTTGATAGCAGAGAGGAATATTTGAAAAGATATAATAGTGCACTGTTTGTTGGTTTGGGTTTTGTGTGTTTTTTTTTTCCTATTGAAGACCAGACAATCCTGTGTACATGCAGGTTACACTGCCAACAACTGGTAATAATTTGAGTTCATTTCAACCACCTGCTTCAGAATTTGCATGCAACTAATCTCATGCCTCTTCTACAAAACACATACTTTACTTTGTTCTTCCCTGCATTTAGTAACATCCTCACTTTGGCAATAAGGCTTGGTTTAGGAATCTTCAAGAAAACTGTTCCTAATTTATAGTAGAGGCTTTAAATAAGTGTTAAACACTGTATCTATGAAATTCAGAATTAATTTATCTTTAAATGTACATCCCTGAGTTGTGCATAACAAGAGGATATTTAGATGACCTGTATATCCCAAAGGTACCCTACTCACAAGATGACTAAGAATGCAACTTTCTCAGAGCACCCTTCACTGAAAAACCTTCATAAGGGCAGTTACAGTGTGCTACCTTGACAAACCGCCTAAATGATTCACTTAATGTGACCTTGAGGCCATGTGTGTACTGATACTATTCTGATACTATAAGGAGTACAGTCTCCTCGGGCTTTTGATCTTGCAAGTGTGGAGAGAAAGACCTCTTCTAATCTGCTCGTCACATCCTTCAGCAAAGATTCTACATTTAGGTCAGCATTTGATTGCATATGTAAGGCAAAAAAGAATCTGCTTTTGTTAGGAGGTGCTTCTCACTCAACTAGTGCTTCAGATCAAAGCAGTGATCCCAGCAAAGTGACTATACTAATAATCACTGTTGAGATGCTTACTTAACATTACACTTGGGGGACACAGAGCAAATTCTAAGAAATAAGCCTAAGAAAGTCAGCTACAGAAAAGTCCTCTGACCTGCGTGACTTCTACTGTCTCCAAAACCACACCATCCTCAAAACAGCCTGGTATGCACAGTGACATTTATTTTGCCTTTCCTCATCTCAGGTTAAATCAGCATTCAAATAGATAGGCTTGTTTCACGGCAGCAAAACAGCACTTTTCATGGCAGCAATGTTCTGTTCTTGCAAAATTTCAAGTCAGTTCTCCGCGGCTAGGAGGTTGAAAGCAAAACCAGCCCATTGTGGGCGAGTGGAAATCTAGACCAAGAGCAAATTTTACTTGGACCTCCCCAAGGTTCTGGTCACGTGATGTCTCCTGCTTTTTTTCTCTCCCCCAGTCTCTGGGGAAACAGCCGCAGCG
>NW_010545748.1:5925-6232 GCF_000687285.1 Phaethon lepturus
GTACATGTGGCAGGCTGTCATCTAAACGAGGTGTGCGCCCGCAGCGCACGTGGAAACGGGCGTGCTCCGACGAGGCATTAACCCTCCTAAGCAGTCGCAGACATGGAAAAGCACCCGCGGACGGGTGAAGCGGCGCCTGCCAAGTGAGGGACGCCCGAAGGGGGACGCGTGAAGGCTGCAAGCGAGGATGTGCATTGAATTGCCTCCTCAACGCCGAGCGGGATGAGCAGGTAGGCTCGGCCGCAGCAGCGATTTCACGGCGGCGCGCGGAGCGCAGCAAGGCACCGCGGGCATTCGACTCGACCCG
>NW_010545749.1:0-13783 GCF_000687285.1 Phaethon lepturus
GTAATCCAGCAGGAAACAGTTAAGGACCTGTCTTCACCAAGACAGTGGTCAAGCATTGCACCAGGCTGCCCAGAGAGGTGGTGGAGTCACCATCTCTGGAAGTGTTCAAAAAACAGGTGTACGTGGCACATCGGGACATGGTTTAGTGGGCATGGTGGTGTTGGGTTGATGGTTGGACTTGATGATCTTAAAGTTTTTTTCCAACCTTAATGATTCTGTGATTCTGTGTAGTTGCTAAGCCACTCTCCATCATATTTGAAACGTCATGTGGCAGTCAGGTGAAGTCCCTAGTGACTTGAAAAACAGAAACATCACACCCATTTTTACAAAGGGTAAAAAGGAGGACCTTGAGAACTACCTATCAGCCAGACTCATCCCTGTACATCATAAGATCATGGAAAAGGTCCTCCTGGAAGTTATGTGACATATCTGTGCCATATGGAGGACAGGGCGGTGATTAGAGACAGTCAGCATGGCCTCATCAAGGGCAAATTGTACCTGAATATCTGGTGGCCTCTACGATGGAGTAACTGCAATGGGGGATAAGGGAAGAGCAATGGATTTCATTTATCTTGACTTCTGCAAGTCCTTTGATATAGTCCCACACAACATCCTTGCTGCTAAATTGGAGCTGTATGGGTTTGATGGATGGACAGTTAGATGTGTAAGAAATTGGCTGGATGGCTGTTCCCAAAGACTTATAGTCAATGGCTCAATGTCCAAATGGAAACCAGTAACAAGTGGTGTCCCTCGGGTGTCTGATAGTTTTCAGTATCTTCAATAATGATATAGACAATGGGAGCACAACCTCAGTAAGTTTGCAGATGACACCAAGCTGAGTGGTGCAGTTGATTCGCTTGAGGGAAAGGATACCATCCAGAGAGACCTTGACAGGCTTGAGGAGTGGGTCCATGTGTACTTCACGAAGTTCCACAAGGCCAAGTGCCAGGTCCTGCACCTGGGTTAGGGCACTGTCAATACATTATCAGTATCAGCACAGACTGGGAGATGAACGGGTTGAGAGTAGCCCAGTGGAGAAGAACTTGAGGGTACTGGTGGATGAAAAATTGGACATGAATGAGCAATGTGCAGTTACAGCCCAGAAAGCCCATCCTACTGTGGGCTGCATGAAAATAAGTATGGCAAGGGAGGTGATCTTTACCCTGGGAGGTGATCTTTACCTAGAGACCCTCTACTCTGCTCTTTTGAGACCACACCTGCAGTACTGCATCCAGTTCTGGGGGTCCTAGCAAAAGAAAGACATGGAATTGCTAGAGAGGATCTAGAGGATGGCCATGAAAATGATCAGAGGGCTGGAACACTTCTCCTGTGAAGAAAGGCTGAGGGAGTTGGGTTTGTTCATCCTTGAAGAAGAGGAAGCTCTTCGGGAGATCGTATTGCATGCAGCAGTTAAAGGGTGCCCGTAAGAAAGATGGAGAGAGACTTTTTACTAGGGCCTGTAGTGACAGGACAAGCAAGAACAGTCTGAAAGGGGAAGAGAGTGGATTTAGATTGTATATAAAGAAGAATTTTTTTACAATCAGGGTGGTGAGACACTGGAATAGGTCACCAGAGAAAATGTGGATGTCCGATCCCTGGAAGTGTTCAAGTGGGGCTTTGAGAAACCTATTCCAGTGAAAGATGTCATTGTCCATGGCAGGGGATTGGACTCAATGAACTTTAAAGATCCCTTCAAACCCATTCTCTCATTTTATGAAACTTCTGGTTTTACCACTTAAAAACAAGGAGGTTCTCTCGTAAGTGTGAAAGGGATAGAAGATGCGTGAGTTGGGAGTGTTGCAAACCACAATCTTTCAAACTAAATTAGTGCTTCTATCTATATATAAATTACAAGAGCCTTGGTTTGGTAGAAAAGACTGTAAGTCCCCTACAATCTTCTCGTTCCGTTGGTTAAAATCTGGCTCTCAATCAGGGTGTTTGTGGCTTAAAATGACTCATAGAATCACAGAATCATTTAAGTTGGAAAAGACCTTTAAGGTCATCAAGTCCAACCGTAAACATAACACTACCAAGTCCAGCATTAAACCGTGTCCCTAAGTGCCAAATCTAAGTGTCTTTTAAATACTTCTAGGAATGATGACACAAACACTTCCCTGGGCAGCCTGTTCCAGTGTCTGACAAGCCTTCTGGTGAAGAATTTTTTCTTAATATCCAATCTAAACCTCCCCTGGCACAACTTGAGGCCCTTTCCTCTTGTCCTATTGCTTGTTAATTGGGAAATGAGACTGTCACCAACCTTGCTACAACCCCTTTCAGGTAGTTGTAGAGAGCGACAAGGTCTCCCCTCAGCCTCCTTTTCTCCAGACTAAATAACCCCAGTTCCCTCAGCTGCTCCTCATCAGACTTGTTCTCTAGACCCTTTTGTTGCCCTTCTTTGGATGCTCTCCAGCAACTCAGTGTCCTTCTTGTAATGAGGGACCCAAAACTGAACACAGGATTCAAAGTGCAGCCTCACCAGTGCCGAGTACAAGGGGACAATCTCAAAACCACAGAATGGTTGAGGTTGGAAGGGACTGGAAGATGTCATCTGGTCCAATCTCCTTGCTCAGGCAGGGCCCCCTAGACCCAGTTGACCAGGACCACATCCAGACAGCTTTTGAATATCTCCAAGCATGGAGACTCCACAACTTCCCTGGGAAACCTGTGACAGTGCTTGGTCAACCTCACGGTAAAAAGTGTTTCCTGATGTTCAGATGGAGCCTCCCGTGTTTCAGGTTGTGAAACTGAAACCCAGTGCACCTAGTCCTGTTACTGGGCACTGCTGAAAAGAGCCTGGCTCCATTCTCTTTGCACCCTCCCTTCAGGCATTTATCTACATTAATAATATAGGCCCTGAGCCTCCTCTTCTCCAGGCTGAACAGTCCCAGCTCTCTCAGCCTTTCCTCAATAGGAGACATGTTCCAGATCCTTCATCATCTTCACTGCCTTTCGTTGGACTCTCTCCATCACGTCCAAGTCTCTCTTGTACTGGGGAGCCCAGAACTGGACCCAGCACTCCAGGTGTCACCTCACCAGTGCTGAGTAGAGCAGAAGGATCCCCTCCCTCAACCTTCTGGCAACACTCCTCCTGATGCAGCCAAGGATACTGTCAGCCCCTCCTTGCTGCAAGAGTACGTTGCTGGTTCATGGTCAACCTGGTGTCCACCAGGATGCCCAGGTTCTTCTCTGCCAAGCCGCTTTCCAGCTGGCAGTGAGCCCCCAGCATGTCCTGGTGCCTGGGGTTGTTCCTCCCCAGGTCCAGAACTTTGTACTACCTCTTGTTGAACTTTATGAAGTACCTGTCAGCTGATGTCTCCAGCCTGCTGAGGTCCCTCTGGATGACAGCATGACTCTCTGGCATATCAGCCAGTCCTCTCAGTTTTGTGTTATCAAAAGTTATTTTTTTTTCTCTGGCAATTTCTTCATGCTGCTGAAGGATTTTTTTTCTCCATACAAAGCTGGAGATGTGTTACAGAGTGCAGTGGAGATAAAGCTGTCAAAATCTATTTTAAATAGTATTCTGTACTTTATAAAGGTATGTTTGTCATGTTAGTTTGTAATCATAACCCTTTACTATACCTGACTTTTTTTAATAGCCATATACAACACTGCAGGTCTGCAAAAAGCAAAGACAGCCTTGATATAAATTTCACTGATCTCCCAATTTAGTAGTAATGTGATTGTGCTAGAAACACTGGATCTTCTTTTTCTTAGTGTTTAGGTTTAGCATTATTTTTCTTTTCAGACTTATATAGTGCCTCATAGAAATAAATAATCTATTTTTTATTTCAAAGTTAAAATGGAAGGAGTAATTTATTTAACAAAAATGCTTATTTTGTTTTCTTCTTGATGCTGTATCATTCTGTTTGATGAGATAACAGTGCTACTGCTTAAAAACTGTTTACTTACCAGGATACAGACAAATGATTAAAAATATAGTAACAATTTTCTTCAAATAATTTTCTCCAAATTTTCTGTCTCTTTATAAAAGCAAGCTATTTGGAGTCAGTTATGAATGATGATGTGACCTGGATGGTTTTATAATATTTCATATATACAGCAAAAGGATTTCCATCCTTGTAGAAGGTTTCAGAAACAAATGAGTTTGAGGCAAATCTTCCACAAGGGGGCTCAATATTTCAAACTCAGCCTTGCCAAATCTCATTTGACAAACTGCCCAAGCGGAGACTAATGCCACAGAATTAGCAGGAATTTAATTTCCTTTTAGTAAAATTATTTCTATTAATATTGTGAGTCTTCCACAGTATTGCTTAGATATGTCCATACAGCATTTCTGACTATGTTTATTTGTTGGATATAGTTCCAAAGTATGTGTTAAACTAATATTGTTTCTAATTTGTGTGTTTACACCACAGTCCAAAAAAATGTGGTTACTGTTAAGAAGACCTCAGAATCATCTGTAGTGCCATTCTCAGATATAATACAAATATGTTCCATCACCTCTGTAGATAAAACCTGTATATAGCTGAGAGAATGTTGTGGTTTTGCAGGGTCTAAGGTTCAAAAAATGCTAGAAGCAGCCCTTTCCATTTTGTTCATTCATTTAATATTGTTATGCTTCTAAAACGAAATTTGAAAACAAATACCTTGCTCCCTCATCACATAAGCTTTGAAGAGGATATTTTAAAACACTTTTTGAAATGACTGCTCCATTCTCAAATTCATTGTCATTATCTACAAAATGCTAAACTCCTTAAATTGCCATTAGAAATAAAATGGCAACTAAAGCAGTCCTATGTCTCCAGTTTGGATTTTTTTACTGAGAGATAAAACACAAATGACAGTGTAATAATTTCAGTTTGTTTTGCTTCCTTATGATTACTGAAAAGGTGTAAGTCATGCAGGTGGCTTCTTACACTCACTTGCTGCAGCATATTACTATTTATTAATATTACTATATTACTATATAACTATATACTATATAACTATACTATAGTAATATAGTAATATTACTATATTACTATTAAGCCAACAGACTTTCTCCCCATTTACTGTAATGTAATGAGAGACAGAATCCTACCTACCACCATACCTCCAATGTTCTGGCTGTACAGAAGTGAATGTAAGTAATATTTTTTCAGCTTCTTAGGGCTTAGAATATTTGCAGGAGAAAAAAAGGAATTAACCTTTGACCCTTAGATGCTCTTGCCAGAACTCAGAAGTGCAGAATTACCTGAAAAGGAAAAATTATGGAAAAGAGTAAGCTAAATTGTTTTCAAGATGAGAAATTAATGATTTTAAAACAAAATCAAACTAAAACTCTGCTTCACTTTCATGAAAAAAAAAATATTCTTCCTTATAAAGTTCTTTGAAAAATTAAAATAAAATATGTAGCAAAGGTTCCTTGTTTCTGATAAAAGCGGGGAATCATAGTCTGTGCACTACAGGAGTTTCATACATGGGTTTAAAATTAAATATAATTTCAAAATGCTGTTTAGCATTTTTGAGACTCTGTGTGCATGTTTTTGGAAATACAAATATTTTGTTTATTTTGTGTATAACTTTAAGCAATTTTTACAAAATAGCCTGTCTTGATAAGAGGTTATTTTTAAAAAATGTGCCCCACAGCACATTTGTTTCCCATCTATAACAACCTTCCCTAAAATCTTTACAGCTGAGGTTTTGTAACGGCAAATGAAAACAAAGAATTTTATATGGTATTAAAATGTCTGTTTAAAGAAATATGGTTCCTGAAAATACCTGCTTGTTTCAGCTGCAAGTAGAAGCTGAAATCATCACCGCTGTCAGAAGCACTGGGACGCAGGATCGTGCATTTTATTGCTTCTGGCTAACAGAATGTGTGTCAGCCTTTCAACAGCTACAGTTTTGCCTAGCACTTGTGATGGACTACCTGCACGTGGGCGTGCAAGTTACTCCGTTTCCTTCACACAGTGAAACATGTCTTCCTTAATGGCTCGAATATGCTTTGGCAGCATAAGTGATCTACAAAGGGGTTTTAAGATCTATTAATACACTCTATGACTGTAGATTGAAAAATTTGTACCGCAGTAACTGTCTCAAACATGGTGGTAACACGGTACAGAGCAGTTTCCCCAGCAGGTGTTGGCAGCAGCTCTTCTCGCTGCCGTGTCACGGACTGAGCTTCACATGGTGGATGCAGCCCTCCGTGCCCCAGGCTGCGGGGAACACCTGCGGCCTCTCTCTGGCAGAGATGTCCCTCTGTCCTGTCTCGGAGAAGCTGTGCCATGAAGTGGTGGAGTCACAGGAGCTGTGAGCAAGCTGCACAGCATCAGAGAAGATGAAAGGGAGACAGACCGGATCTCCTCTGAGACTCAACAGCTGGAAGATCCCTAGACGCCGTCTACAATAATGAAGCAGGCAGTGTCTACTTCTAGCATCTGAATTCCATCTCTTTATGTGGGAAACACATCCAAATGAGTCAATGGGAAAGGCTCTTCTGAGCACTTGAAAAGTGATGGAAGGTTACTGCATAAGGGGTATGGGACACACTGGAATGCGGGAAAAGAGCATTTTGGGAAGACTTCCTATAGGATGTTTAGAGGAGGAGCCAAAGGTGGGGAAAGGGCGGAATCATATCACGTGGTCTGGGGAGGAAAAGGGAAGACAAAAAAGTCTGGTCACATGTAAACACTCTGTTGTTCAGTATGCTTGCCTGGCCATGCCCTGCGCCTGTTCACTGCAAACTGTCCTGCCTTGCCATTAAACCCCAATTTCTAACTCTTCCTGTGTATGGAGAGCTAAAGGCCAGCAACTAAGGGAGGAGCCAAGGGTCCTAGGAGATCATATGTCTGTGATGCCAGCACCCAGAGACACCAAAGTTAAAATTTATGTGCTAGCAACTGAAGTGGGGACCATAAAGTCATATGATCTACCTGTCTGTGGTGCCAGCAATGGTAGTGAGTCTGGGTAGGTATGTCAACGTGTGATTACGGTCAGACTTGCTGGTGAGCAGAGTAGGTGGTATGGGAGGACATACAACTGGAGGAGTTGGTTACCAGAGGAATCAGTAGGTCTATGCCAACTGCTAGAGAGACTGTGGGGTTAGGGGATCAAATGAGAGGCCCTTTTGTATGTGTGTCTGTGGAGGAGGGTGGTGTGTGTGTCAATGAGTAAAGGGGTGTGTACCAGCAGATGGACTTGGGACTAAGTTTCTGCAGCTCACATGCCCAGGTGCCAGCAGCTGAGGAAACTGAGGATCCAGTTTCTGGATGTACTGGGTGTCTAAGCCCAATTACTAGAGGCATGCGAATTGCACATATGTATACATTTCCCATTGATAGACCTTTATCCTGATAAGCTAGAGGGGGAAACAGGAAGAGGCCATTGGTGTTGCTTGTCTTTGTACGAGCATTTAGTGTTTCTGTCTATGTTGGTCTGTGTGGCTGCAACACATGTAAAAACAACACATATTTTGTTTTCACAACCTAAAGAGTTTCTCAGAGAGAGAGACTCCCTTTTGGATAAGAATTAAGTCTTTTTATATCATAGAGACATAAGAGGGAGTAGGACACCACCATTTCAAGCAGCCAATAGATGCTGTTAATGTCTGTCTTTCATCTGTAACAGCCAATGGGTGATGACATTTTCTGTTCTTTCAGATCAGTTTTATTTTCCCATACTGTTTCCACTCTTTCAGATCATAAGTTGCTGTTACAGTTTCTTGGTTTTGTACTCATCAATAGTATCTTGGGATGTCTCTGGTTTCCAGGTACCCCAGCTGTACTTCAAAGAGACCAGCTGTAATTTTCAAGGGAGTTTCTGGTTCTCAAGCCTAATTACCAGACTGGCAGGCATTTTCCTCCACTCAGTAATTTCACCCTTCTAACCAGACCACCCTTCTGGCTGATGACATCAATTTTGTAAGTGTGTTTGTGTGTGTGCCTATTTGGAATCCATGCTCAGCCTTGCTACTGTTTTCACCTAAGGGGCAAGGGGTTGTGGTAGCCTTACTTCTATCAGGCTACCAGATACAGCAACTGCTAAAAAGTCTATAGTCCTGGAGCTGAGTGACAGCAAAGTTGAACAACACAAAATGGGTACCTAAAGCAGTGTACCTCTTTAAAAAAGATGTATACCTGGTTGCATTTCCAACAACAAAAGGTCAGATATATTTCATAACTTGTACTGAAGGCAAACGTTAGAGATAGTTTGCTGAATAATTCAGCAGGGTGCTGTACATCTCTTTCTTCATGAATAATGAAAGAAGAGACTATTATGTGCTATTCGTAGAAAGCAAGACACGTACGGTTGCCTAATGAGTTGTGTTCTGTAGGGTCATAAAAAATTTATGTTCATTGCAAACATAGGATACGCAACTCAGTGCAATCGTCTTGGTCTTTTTGTAGTGGTTCCCTTCACACTGATGTACAATAAAATAATTCTGAAATCCTTAAATTAATATCACTCCATTCATTGGATTCATTGTTCTAGCAGTAGTCTGGAAAGCTTGGAAGAATGACTCCAATAGCAGTTTTTGGAAAGTGTGTGGTGGAGTAGCTGCTTGAAGGTAGGAATAGGAACAACCTGATCATCTGCAGATGAGTTTGAGAGAAAAGTTTTACTTTACACTGAGGAAAAGGCGAGAGGTGGCTGTATGGGTCAGCTGCTGCAGCTGGGATGACTGCTGTCAGGGCACAGGACTGATGCAGCTTTTAGAAGCATGAATTGGCTGCCAGGAGTGAGATTAAGAAAGGAATGATGGTAGCAGGTGCATGAGGACCCCAAACCTTCATTTTCTTGTTTCGTTGCATACAATGCTGTAGCCTGAAGGCTGAAACTGTAAATCTCTTTAAATCCAGCAGTATTCCTTCATATTTTTGGCATGCTCTCTCCTTCCAATCTATTTTGCAATTGTTTCTATATGATGATGGTATATTATCTCTAAGAAATATGTATTCTGATAAATAAAGTAATGAACGTGTGAGTGCTTAGTAAGAGGCTACATTTTAAGTCTTATTTTAGTAGCATCATGCATGACTGTTCTCCAGCGTTTATTAACACCACATAAAAGTCTATCACAGCATCTTCTTTTTAAATAGAGTTAGGCTGTGTTGGGAGGGCTGCTGTGTGACTACTTCCTGCGTAATTTAAGGTATAAAATCTCTAGAAAATCTTTATCCGCTGTAATGAAAGTTTGATGCTTGTAAATGAATGAGATTTGAAGGGATAGATTAGTAATCCAATCACAATGGCTATGTGTAATTCTGCACAGCTGGGCCTATTGAGCTCACTTGTTGCTAGCGTCTTTGTCTGATAAAGCACTTCAAATTCCAGTTAGTGAGACCTTGTTCAATCAATGTATAGCACTGGGGTAACACATCCGGTGTCAAGTTGTTCAGGGTACTTTTTAAACAAGTATTCTGCTACAGTGTCCAATGTCAGAGCACAAAAATTATATATCAAATTTGAAAATCCCTTACTAGCTCTAAATGCAATAAATTTACTTTTTGTGGAGCGATAATTACAAGTTTGTCTTACAAAAGCATGCCAAAGTCTTACTCTCTTCCAGCAAAAATTGAGTAAGTGGGTCTCTCTTTAATAGATCATTTTGCTGTCTGTCTGGGTTCTCACAGCAAGTCAGCAATAGATGTCCAACAGGTCAGTTCTATCAATGTAAGTAAGCTTCTATGTGCCTAAATTTAAGAAATACTCATTTTCCCTAAATGAAGATGAAACAGACTATCATCTCCTTCATTTGGCCTCATAATTTCATACATTCTTTTAAATAAACATAAAACAAAAAAACTATGTCCACTGAGTTACAGGATTTCTACTTCCCAACTATCAGAAAATAAACTGTCACGTCAGTAAAAATAGATCTAGAGGCAAGACGTATTTCATACCTAGGTAAGCAAGCCTTGCTTGGCTCCCTGAATTCCCAGCTAGTGCCAGAAAGGAGATGATTTCTCCTTGTTCGTTTTTTAACAGTATTTCAAGAACTGGAAACTAAAATTACTGACAGGAACCTTGCACTGGTGTTAATGGAGCAAACTTCTTTTCATGTGTTTCAGTAACTTCTTCTACCCTTTTTGGAATTGCTTGTGACTTGGTCATATTTTAATTTTTTAGACTGAAGCTGTCTCAGGGTGGTCTTTTCATGGATTCTCCCCCAACTTTCCTTTCCCTATATTACCAAAAGCAAGGCTACTGAAAAATAAACTATTCTTTTCTGTTGATCTTATTTTGGAAAAACTTTAACTTCACCAAGCTTCGGAGCACGTGGTGAAAATTTCATAGTGAAGTAGCACCTGTGATGTCTCTGTGTCTCTTATGCATATAAACACTGCCCAAATTTGACATGGTTTAACCCTTAAAAAAGATTGTTTTCATGCTATCACAAAAAAAATTTAGAATCTAAGAAATGGGTAGTCACTACACACCCCATTCCCACAGGTATATTTCAGCCAAGGACTGAACAGGCTGCACCCAGCAATTGCAGCTGAGCTGCTATGAGTAGGGTTTGAGTAACTCAGACAAAACTAAAAAGATGACCTCTTTTGCAATGTACCTTACTTTGTTTTTAACATGGACAATACGATTAAAGAAGTTGCCTGATGTGAATGCAAAGGTAACAATAACTGGGGAAGGAGGAGAAAAGGAGACAGGTAAAGGAAAGTGCAGAAATGGAAAGATGAGATTAGGTCAACAAACCTAACAGGAGAGTTCAGTAGGTATTTGGCTGAGGACAAGTAAAAATGTTTTATGATGAAGATACAGAAATCAAAGGTAGCTAGGACTTGGGATTCTGGCAAGTACAGTATAAAGGGCAGAAATGTTTTAGTTCGGGAGTGTAACTTTTGACTTTGCAACATTGGTAGTGAATATTTAACTTAGGATTTACTTGTGTGCTGAGAATCTCTTTTGTGAGTCAAGAAACTCTGATATTTCTTTTCATTTGTTCAGTACTAAGGAGAAAAAACCAAGAATCCAGAGGGAAAAGTATAGATATAATAATGGTAAAATTATCAGACTATTAAAATTAATGGAAACTTTCATAGAAAAAAATATTTCATTCTCTTCCCAGAAATAAATTACTGCAAAGTTTACAATTTTCAAAAGATTTTCTCAGTAAAATATTTGTAAAGAATTACTTTAATTAATTCTTATTACATCCCCTTAGGCTTAGGTTTTACTGAGTTATTAGAGAAAATGTTAAAGTTTACATTCATGTAGATTTTTTTGCCCTTCAATATGCTTAGTTAAGTTTGAAGAATTACAGGTTTTTCTGTTCCTTGTGGATAAATATTGAGACACATAGATTCTATCTCAGAGCATTTATGGTCTGTAGTATACTTTTCATACTGGAAATATATTCTAACTATTTTTCTTCCACTCTATAAAGCTTTTTTTTTTAAGCAATTATAGTTCCTTTGGCCATTCAGCAGGCAGTGTGCGTAGATCATGAACACACTGAGTGTGGGAAATGAGTTCAGATGGTTTGAAACAAATTTTACTGTTTGCACCATGAACCTGAACTCACTTCACAGTTCTGAGAGTTCTTAGAAGTAAATTGTTACACAGTCATGTGTTTTTGCATTAAATTTAAAGCCTTGAAAAAATAAGACTTTTGCAAGAAAAGCCAGGGTTGGTGTGAGGGAGCTTTTGTTAGACTATAGAGAAATTATTAAAAAGTACTTAAATTCAGAACTTCCCAATAACAGCAACACTCGGAGGATTTCCACTTGTGCCTGCATGGTACATAGAAATAGGGAGGAAACTACCCAGTGCTGTATATCTTTGTTCTCTTTCACTATCATTCTTTACACAGTTGTTCTTCTGTCTTCTTCACAATGCTCTTTTATGCCAAAACGTAAATTTTAACTAAACTTCCAGCTGTTGATATGTAGTTGCTTATAAAGGTGAGGTAATTCTTTCGTGATAGGTCAGGAACAGATGCAGGTCTGAGATCTTGATGGGGACAGTTTTATTTGCTACTATGAAAAACTCTTCCAGGAACAGAAGAATGTCCCTTTGACCCTAAGATTCTGCCTCAAGAGAGCAAGTGTATTGGGGTGAGTGTGTTGGTGACAGAAGATTAGTTTTCAAGCTTTAGTACATTGCTATTAACCTAAATGTTCCTGTCTGTCTTCCAATTTATAAAACTTTTGAATTACATAGTTTGCAATCACTGTTTTTAACATGAGACAAGCTTTATTCATTGAGAATTAAATCTTCATTTAAACATTAGCAGCAGAATTTGTATTCAGCAAGGAATCCAGGTCAAGGAGCAGTATGGATTGGTTAGAATTCTTCCAAACATACAGGATTTTGTCCCCCATAGTTTCTGCAGTTTGGAGGTCAATCTGTAAATATTAGTACTTGAAATATTAATGTTGATCAAATGTTGTAACCTTTGCCCACCCAGGAAGGAACAAATGTCTTAAAGAAAATGACAATTAGTCTGAAGTTTCCTTTTCAAACAACTTTGTTTCTTCTTCTCCTTTGGACAACCCACTAGTCAAAGACTCACGGAGATGTGGGCTTAAGATATCTGCACAGGTTCATTAACTACTATAAGCATTATTTCTACCTATATAAAGTACCAAAACAACATTAAAGACTCAGCCTAATATTTATTGTATATTTACTAACTTAGTAGTAAGATGTCTGATACAAGTGTATAACCAGTTACATGTTTTGACTCAGCTCAGTCCTTTGTGAGACAGAAAGCCAGCACTGGTAAACATTACCAGATTGTACAAACATCACAGGACCATATGAATACATTGTGTAGGGACTTCCACATACATTTGAAATGCAGATTGCCTTGTATGCAGTGGTCTTGATGTAGAAACAAAAATGTTGTTGACTCCAGCATCTGCATTTGTGCTCAATCCGGTTAACAGCAAAATAGCTTTGGTCACCTCAGAATAGTGCTTAAGCTGTGAAAATAATTGCGTGTCACAAAAATCAACTATTTTAAAGAAATCTAACCTTCCTGTAGTGCTCCAGCATCATGTTTTCACAGTTTGCATGGAACTTCATGTGGATTTCAGGTCATAGTATATTCCTGAGGGTCCAAGAGACGAACATTCTACACATTTTGGCCAATTTTTTGACAATGTGGTCAACAAAGAAAGTCCAGAATGCCTTTGCACTTTTTTCTTGTACGTTGGTTTGCCCTAGTTCACAGAGATTTTTACAGCAAGAATGTAATCAGTGAAGTCTTCTGCTCATTAGTACTATGTCTCACATGGACCTATAGTGCACTGTTTCTTTTTTTCTGTTCCTTTAAAAACCCTGCAGCCTTAGAAGCTGCTGTTCATGGAATTGTTGCAGAGGCAGAAGACAGAAGCCTCATTGGGGTGGATTGAATATTTTCTTGATTATTCATTCTGAGCAATGGTGGAGATGAAAACAGGCCTTTTTCTTAAATCAGAGACCTGGGGTGAGAAGGGAAACCAGGTTCAGCAAAATAGAGAAAAATAGAGGTGAAAGTCTGAGGATAAACTAAGGAAAAGTCACAGGATCATAAAATCACATAATCATTAAGGTTGGAAAAGACCTCTAAGATCATCAAGTCCAACCATCAACCCAACACCACCATGCCCATTAAACCATATCCCGAAGTGCCATGTCTACACGTTTTTTGAACACTTCCAGCGATGGTGACTCCACCACCTCCCTGGACAGCCTGTGCCAATGCTTGACCACTCTTTCAGCAAAGAAATTTTTCCTAATACCCATTCTAAACCTCCCCTGGTGCAACTTGAGGCCATTTCATCTTGTCCTAATGCTAGTTACTTAGACGAAGAGACCAACACCCACCTCACCTCAACCC
>NW_010545750.1:0-394 GCF_000687285.1 Phaethon lepturus
AGAAATGCTTCCTAATGTCCAGTCTGACCCTCCCCTGGCGCAGCTCTGAACCGTTCCACAGGTCCTATCACTGGATCCCAGGGAAAAGAGCTCAGCACCTCCCTCTCCACATCCCCTCCTCAGGGAGCTGTAGAGAGCCATGAGGTCCCCCCTCAACCTCCTTTTCTCCAAATGAGACAAGCCCAAGGTCCTTAGCTGCTCCTCAGAGGACATGCTTTCCAGCCCTGTCACCAGCATTGTTGGCCTCCTCTGGACACATCCAGGGACCTTCACATCCTTCTCAAACGGTGGGGCCCAGCACTGCTCACAGAACTCAAGGTGAGGCCACACCAGCACTAGGTCCAGCGGGATAATCCCCTCTCTTGACCTCTCTTGGTCATTGCTGGGTGCGGCT
>NW_010545751.1:0-1687 GCF_000687285.1 Phaethon lepturus
CGGCTCCGCCACGGGGGCATCTGGGCGACGCTGCTGCTCCCCGCACTGCCTTATTGACCGCTTAAATCCTCCGCAGATCAAAGCGGGTCTGAGAGTGTCTTCCTAATGCTGCTTGAACTACACTGACCTTTTCCTCTGGAACCTCTGTTAACTCCTGCCCATTACTCATTGTAAACAAAAGGGAGATCCAAAGGGTTTCCAATGGCCAAGATGGATGGGAAATGTTAGGAAGCTGGTGAAGGATGCTCAGGCAGATGACATGATTTAGGGAAAGCCAGGAATTCGGACCCGCGCGGGCTGGCAGCCCCAAACCACTTCATAGCACCTTTAACTTCAGCCGCGTCTCGCATAGAAACGGCTTAGAAAAGGTGATGAGCTAAAGCATTGGAGCGGCTCAAATATGAACTTCACAGCTCGGTCATGGGTCGACCTGGAAAGGCATCACCAGCCCTGATGAGCACATGCCAGTGCCGTGTCATGGTTTGCAGCCAGATCAGACAAAATCATCCCATCAAGTTGGAGGGAACTTGAACTCCGGAGGAGCTCTGCTTGGAGCTTTGAACTTTGTGGCTCGGCTCTGCTTCCAACACAAACACTGTGCTGCCATATGGATATTTGGCATAGCAGTTTATCCTCTCCTTTCATATCTTATCCTCTTTGGGAAGCCCTCTGGTATACCTCACATTCTCTTTTCACTGGAAAGACCATGTGTACAGGCTTGAAATGAAGTTAAACCCCATCATGGTCCGTGACTCTTGTCGTAAAAATGCCTTTTTTTCTTACAATGTATCAGAAATGTCTGGTTAAACTCCACGGATGTTTCTGGCTGCAGAGGGGAGGAATGGCAACGCACCCCTCTCCCCAAACACGAGCCTGTGCTCGTCCTGCAGCGCAGAGGTGAGAGCTGCTGGTGCACAGTGGCTGCAGCCAGTCCCGGGCTGGGACTCAAATTCTCCTGAGCCCTTCCTAGTGGTCAGGAAAGTGCTGGTAACCAAAAATGAGATGGCTTTTATGTGTGATGGCTTCTCAAGCTCATATCCAGACACAGGCATAAGAATTTTCTGACAGTTCAGTTCAATTCTTCACGCTCTCCAGCGAAGCGATGGTGAGCTGAGCCTGGCAGGTTGCCCTCCTGCCCGCAGCCGAGGTCCCGATGCAGGGACTGGGGGTGATCGCTGGAGCAAGCATCCTTCTCCCAGCCATCTCCAGCAGACCCGATACCTGGTTTTCATTTAAATGGGGCTCATCTTTCCCCGTCCATAACCCCCATGCGCTGCCTGCACTGAGCCCTTTGTCTCCCTCCGGCTCGAAACAAAGGCGCAGGGTGCGACATGGCACCGGCGACGCCAGTTCCCCGTCCGGTGGCGAGCGATAACATGGAACTGCTCTCGCCAGCCGAGCGGCACCCGCCGGGCGGCTGCCCCGTGCCCGGGCTCGCTGCCTCCCCATGGGCCCCTCCTGGGCCCAAATCAATTAATCTCTGACTTTTCCCCATTCCCTCCCTGCGCAATCTGGCCCTTGGCCCAGGAGTTCTCCCCTGGCTGCCCACGGAGTCCGCTGCGAACCCTCAGGAAAGTGCTTTTGAAATATCTCTGCCCAGGCAGACTCGGGGCTTTGGGGATCTTTGGCATTAATGCCCAGGATTTAGGTTCTTTGAGGGCCACGGCTCATGGTCTGGTGACGTGGG
>NW_010545752.1:0-29387 GCF_000687285.1 Phaethon lepturus
CTGCAGCCCCTCTGCTGCCAAAACCTTGCCAGGCAAACCCAACACAAAGACAATGTTAAACTTTCAATTGTCACACAATTTAGTACAAGAATACTTACACTAAATACGGGTAGTACCTTCTATTTTTCATCACTCGGTATTAAAAAGTAAAAAAATTCTGAAACAATCTTTCAGAGTGCTTATGTCAACAAGACCCAGAAAAAGAAAATGAGCCAATTTTTATGTGTAAGACTACAGAAAATGCAAATATATCACCGGTCGGTAGTCAGGTAGGCAATTAAAAAAAACCAAACCAAACAATCCATGCCTCCAAAAAAACCCCAAACCTTGAAAATACGAATTACTTAGTCTAATGCCTCTGTGCAACATATTTAAGCTGATTCCTAAAAGATGAATTAGGCCAGTTTAAATTAGTTTTTTCATGTAATCCGTATTGCAACATAAACATTATTGTATGAAATGAACTGTACTTACAAAGAGGTCCCAGCGTGCTAGTGTGACCATGAGAAGCAGCAAGCCCTGCTCTGGATGTTCTGACCAGCACCGGGAGCCTGCTTGCTGCAGGCTTTCTCCTCACACAGCTCTGCACACGCAGTCGTTTCTGCTGGTTGCTGTAAAAGAGGGGATGCAGAACCCTCACCCTGCCTCCCCATCATTTTCTCTGCTTTACTGGAAATCTGACCGAAACAGGGTTTTAGAGAGGCGAAGACAGCCACGCTCCAGCTGAATGCAAGGACTGTTATTCTACCTTGCCTTTACAATTGTGGTTTAGTGGCAGAAACTCGCCTCAGCCTCCAGCTGTGCCTTTCTTAAGGTTCTGGCAATACCCTGGCCTCCAGCAAGTTAGCAGGCTAGAAAGCAGGACCCAAGCCCAGTGCATACAGAATCAACGTCTTACGGTACCAATATTGGGTTTTTAAGCTTAAGGTAGAAGATTCCTGACAACACCTTTGCAGCAGAGTCAGTCAGTCCAGAGATGGTAACATATGACCACTGTATCCCTAACGAATTCCCCAGGTATCCACAGGACTGAGAGTCAAACTGGGCTGCACTTTGGTAAGGGCCAACTCTGCCCAGCTCTGCCAAGCAGAAAAGGCAAAGTGTAAAATGACATTGGCTAGACAGATCATTGCCTGGGAGGGCCTCTTTTTCTCATGTTGTCAACATAAGCTCCGAATTCAGCGATAAATAAAGTGCAAAGGAAAGAGCTGGGTACCAAGCCTGAGGAAAGGCAAGTTATAATGATTCAATATTAGCTGTTAAAAAACCTCATTCAAAACACAAGATCCAGGATTTTGCAGCAGTGCAGAGTGTTTAAGGCTTCATAAAGACACATATTCAAGGTTTTAATTAGCACCGTCACAGTTTCGAAACTGCTGTCAATCAATCTTTGGTAAAAAAAAGCACTTGTCAAGTCTGCATGCCCAGGGAGAATGAAATTGAAATTAAAGTGAATTTTAAAAGATGGGAAATAATTAGGGCACCAGGAAAAAGAATCCAGAGAAAAAGAAAGCTGTGAGAGGAAAAGTATGTTACTAATTACGCTTTTTACTTTTTCTAATTAATCCTCATTCCCGTCCCAGCCCACCTTTAATAAAATTAATGAATGATTATACAGGGAGTGTTATACTGTTCAGTATTTGGTTATGCAGATTTGCCACACCATGCGCACACATAAAAGCATGCCCAAATGACCAAGCATGTGCCCATCAGAAATGCAGCAGAACTACACTATACGAATGAGATTCCCAAACTCATATGTACAGTTTATTAGCATATTCACACAGCCCGGTTTCAAGTGCAAAAGCAAAGTTGTGTATTCCCTAAAGCCTGCTAAAGAAGATTACAGAGGATGTTCACATAGAACAAAAGGGCATCGGCATCAAACACTTCCATTCTCCAGTCGGAGCAGCTCCCATGGAAAAGCTGAAATCTGGGAGGACTGCAAACGTTAGCTTGTGAAAAAGAATTGTGGGAAAGACATAAAACCACTGTGGGACAGGCACCCAAAACAGTAAGCTAATGGGGGCTGCACAAAGCAACAAGGGAGTGAAACATGGAGGAAAACCTGACATTGTGTTCTGAACAGATATCTGGGCGAAGGGAGTGCACCAGAACCCCTCACTGGAGATGAGAAGCAAGACTTTATATCGCTAAAGGAGAAATGATAATCGTTGTCATGGCTCCTGAAGCTACCACATTCATATAAACACATACATGGGAGCGAGGGGATGTGCACACCTGTGGTTTATAGATAGAAATGTGTACAAAACATACAAAATGTCCTGTACAAGTGTATACAAAACCCCATTTATCTACAATGTCAGTAAAGAGATGTAGTGTCATTTATACTTTTTCAAGCAACCAGCTGTTCATGGTGCGTACCTGAAACCTCTGTGTTGCTTTAAGGTAAAGATCCTGCTGCTATTGTCTTTGCAGAGAGGTCTAAGAAATAGAACGAAATTACACACCCAGTGAATAGGAATGATATCTATAACTTCTGTGGCTGCCCTGAAACATGGTTAATACACTGACTCAACAAGCAAAAGTGGCATCCTTCTGCACATCCTTCAGTGTTTTGTGAAGCTGAAAATTAAGTGGCAAGTAAAACAGGAGAAGGAAAACTCAGCCCCCAGCTAGCAAAGGAGTTCAGTTCCCTGTACTGTCCTACTTCAGAAACCTAGCTTTGTCATCAAAGGAATAGGTGAGGTCACTCCAAAGTGATAGTTCGTAATCCTACTGTCAAAAAAAAAAAGCTTTCATAAGGACAAGCTTTACCTTATGAGATTCTTTACCATAGACTCAGACGAGCTGCTCTTGCATAGGTGCTCCGTACATCCATGGGGTTCTACTTCTGAGGAAAAAAAAGTGATGTACACTATTCTGGAGAAGTCTACGTGCACCCTGTTCTCTCATGGCCAAGCCCTCCACTGGGAAGGTAATATCCTTCCCAGCAAAAATTCCCTTTCTTCTCCAAGAAAGAGACCAGAGTTCAGGCTTGCTTGAATGTGAACCTAAATGCTAAATGATGTTGATATAAATAAGTCAGAGACACAGTCTCTTTCACTCCCTTCATATTTAAAATCCTAGTGAGTACATGAAAATAAATCCGGGACCTCTCCATAGCTCACTAATGCCTCTTAACAATTCTCCAGCTCATGCATAAGATGAACGGACAAGCTGAACTGGGTCCCATATATTCACTCTTTTTTCTAAGCCAATTTTCTTATCCGTACTTTCTCTTTTATTTGCCAAAGTAGAGATGCTGTACCTTCAAACAAGAGACACAACTGAACAGTTCCCTGCAATGCTCCCACTGAAACTGTAACTATTTTATCTCACCTTTTATACACAAAGGGTATCATTGCTTTTAACAGGCATCCAAGATGTAAGTAGCCAGCATCTGCACTCTTTTTTGTGGAGGACCACATTGAAACAAGGTAACTCCGCTAAAATTCTGTTTCATGAAAAAGCTGCTTTATTTCCAAAAAAAGGCAAATGTTATTGGAACATTTCTCGGCAGAGAAGTTCCACCTGCTTCAGAATGACTGCTGTTAAACATTTCTGCAAGAATATGGTTAGCAGCATCAAAACACCTATGTTCAGTTTCACAAACTTCTAATACTTCAAATTGCCAACATAAGCAGCTTTCCATGACCCCTAGCTGCCTTTATGCACGTGCAGTTCTTCTGCTGGCAAATATATAGTATCTGAAAATGTACTGCAAACTGAAATGATAGCAACTGCTTAACTTAGCCCTGTGCACTAAGACTGTATTTGCTGCCACTTCTAATACATGCCCTGTGAGAAGCATGTTTTTAAAATGTACCCTTTAGTGTCTACAGTTTTAACAGACATGTCACTGCAAACTAGTACAAACAAATATTGTGACACTTGAGTTCTTCGTTAGAACAAGTACTGGTGTATACAGTTTTTCTTTTGTGTATAGAGAGGAAAGCATCAGATAGCTTCAGAAAGTCAATTAAAGAGAGAGACAGTGCATCTTAATCACAGGGCTTTTCCTATCTATTTTTTCCAGTAGTTGCTTAAAACCACTAACTTGAAATCAGTCACACGTTGTCTTCAGAAGTTCACTCAATCAAAGGGCCAAGCTCTGAGTAATCAAAGATCTTAAATCACTGGAGCTCCCAACATCAGCCACAGGAGGATTAAAAATCCAGTAGCCAGAACTCAATTCTTCGATCTAGCGAGCACCAGCGCATTATGAGAAGTCCCTAAAGCCCTAGATCACAGCCCAGCCTTTGCCTACTGTGGAGCTAAGTGGAAACCGTCTTTAATTCCTTAGGAGATCCTATCTTGCCAGATGAAAATAGATATTGGCCTCTGTGTGTAGGATGATTAGAAGAATGGAAGAGGATTAAACAAGATGCAAGGGGAAAGGCTCAGAGTGGCTCATTTACATGGTATTACTGCTGACAGATAGGTGTTAACAGAACAGAGCAACCTAAAGGCAAAACTGTATCTGAATTAAAGCTGTATTTATTTACTCAAGTTATAAAGGGATTAAGTCCTGTTTATTTTACCACATCCAGCACTGTTTTATCTATTAAGCACTTTGATGCTTACTCAATTGTTCTGTGTCATGTGTTGCATAGCTGTTTGGGGATGTGTTTATCTTCATTTAAAACAGAAGCTTTTAAATGTTTCAAACATAAAATATAGATGCTAATGGCAAGTTAAACATTCACGGCTGTCTTCTTGTCTCCCAAAATGGAGACATTTTTAAAACAGACAATGGGAAAAGTAAAAAGCACATTTATAAGTACTTTGTAGATTGCTGACAGGAAAAACCAAGTGCGGAGGAGCATGTGTCACAAATACACACATTGTGAACTCAAAGGCAGTGCCACTAACACAAAATCATTGTACTTCTATGAATTTCTAATTACTGAAAAAGCTTTAATTAGGCAGGAAAATGAATTAGCAAAAAATTCCATCCAACGCAAACCATCAGTCTTTCTGGGAATCAGTAAGTTTTCTCAGAAGCCAGTTTAACATCTCATAAAGTAGGTACCATTTTACCCTGAGTGAAGCCCTGAAACAGCTGCTCCCAGGTGACCCAGTTCTCAGGGGACTACAGAAACCTTCCCTGCTCTGGCAGCAACACCAGAAAATCAGTTATTTGTAAGACCCAGTCTCAGCGCTGCTCGGCTGCTCTTATACCCTTAGCTGCCTCATTTACCATCCCAAGTTTGCACATGATTCTTATTATCTTCTGGGAAGGGAAAAGCTAACTGTACCACGCAGCTCACCCTTCCCTGCTTGTGCTCCAGCAGACCTACCTTCCTTCTCCTCTCTTCTTTTCCTGCTCACTGCAATAATGACACTTCGCAAATGTTTGTGTCATAGCCCAAAACTAGCAACCCATTTTGCATCAGGTATGGTAAGAGCGGTGAGAAGAGGGGAGGGGATGAAGACAGACAGAGGCATAGAGAATCTTTCAGAGTTTCATTTTTCAGTCCCATACAGAACTACCACTGCTCAGTGTTGTTATGGGTTTGCTTATGTTCATACTCTCCACAAGGAAGTATTTACAAATCCATCAGGACTCACTCAAGTGCAATCACACTCTTACTAATCCTGTTAGTAGTAACATAAAGAGTTTTGTCTTCCAATGCTACATTATCTGGTTCCAGCTGGGACAGAACTGATGTGCTAGAAGGTTGTGGGAATGGGCTTCTGCATGTTTCTTTTCAGCAGGGGGAAAAAAAAAAAAGAGCAGGTAAAAGACAATGGAAAACAACTTCTGTCCCAAATTGTACAGGAAATAGTAACATGTTTCTACAATCTGAACACTCAGCTCCCTGCAAGACCACAGCTAAAGACTTGCCATTGTACCCTAGACACATTTTAAGAGGCCCATTCCAGCTAAAATAGAGGCAAAACTAAGTACTTGGTAAGAAAAGCTTCCATGTATTGCTGGGAAAGGCTGTATTTCTTTTGTTATTAAGGCGTCTCACCCTTCTTTGTGGAAGGCTTATTATTCATAGGAAGCTATCTGTGCCATGATGTCAAATAAAATCTGTGCAAACACTTATGAAGCCAAGCCCCATTCCCCAGAAAGGTTATCATCACATGGGCAAGAAAAACAAACAAGTAAGCAAGCAAGAAAGCAACTCCCTCCCACTCCCCCAAAAAAACAAACATCAAACAAATAAACAAACAAACAAACACACAAACAGAAAAACTGATTGAAGACCTAAGTAATAGACTCAGTCCTGCCTTCAGAAAGCACCCGGGAGCCTCCACGTCGAGTAGGGCAAGTAACCCCCTGCAGGTACAGGGGTCTAGCAGCATGTCTGTAGCTGGATTCATATTTCCATGTTCATCACAATTAGGTTCTCCTTCCAGTCACCTGAGCTGTCCCCTGCTCTCTCAACATGCTCCTCAACCATCCCAAGCACTTTTTGCAGTAATGTTCTCAACCCTGCCTGCAGTTGAAGCATGACCTACTTACAGTTGATTTTGAAAGATGGTGTGACCCCGACATTGTTGAAGATTCTTTTCTCAGTAGTGCAGTTCCTTGTATTCTCCTACAAGATCAGACTGCCATTAATACTTTAGATGTGAATACTGGCTCTGTTACATCAGGTACACTATTATGCACAAAGAAAACAAGACTGAAGTAAACAAGATTTCCAGGCATTAAATAATAATAAAAGAACACAGACTTTAACTAGCCTTTTTATAGAGCTTCAATGTCTCTTAAAATAAATAGGTCAGTGTTGATAGAAAGACTGGGCTCTGATTTTATCCTTCTATATTTTCAGAATGCTTTCCAGCATCCAAGTACAATATGAAGAAAAACCACAGGCCTACCTGTTCATGCTTCTCTAGCCTTAGTATTGATATTAATGCCAACAAAATTAGTAATTTGACAATTAGTTTTACACTTACCTGAAAAGACATGAAAGGCAGAAAGAAAGTAGTTTAACTAGATTATAATGTGGCTGTGACAAGTCAGGTTCCTGTCATGTTATAGCCTCCCAACTTTAACATTTTCATGTCTGCTTGGCAGGTTATTAAAATAAATGAGGGTGTGTTGGACTGCTGTTGCACTTTTCTCTAATGGGAGTTCAGGAATTTGCAAGCCGCTACTGTAAATTGACCGATCGTGAAGTCTGAAAGAAGTTGGTTAAAGTGGACAATTAGGAGCATTTCTCCACAGCTGAGTGAAATATTCCTTGTTATTTTAATAATTCAGGCACAGGCTAATTTTCGGAGGCTGAGTTTGTCAAGATAATGTGCCTTGTGCTTGTCTGCTTGTCATTTTTAACTCAATCCCACATGTTACAGGTGCAGTCTAGCTTACAAAACAGGCAAATCACTCACAGTGGAATTTGCATATGGAATATAGATATATTGTACTAAGGAAAAACAGTCCAAGAAGTCAATAGATAGCTGTGATAGGAATGCACATGATGGTTAAAACTTTTGATGTTTGATAGCTGTTGTATCCCTTTTTATGCTGATATAATTAAAGGTGTTATTTGGCACTATGCATACACAAATACATATAATGTGAAGCCTCATGCAGATTTCTTTCTTTCAAGAGAGACGGTAAGGCCACAGGAATCCCATGTGGCATGCAGATGTTCTGGGTAGACTCAGTTACCTTTTCCAACTTAAAACATCTCAATGTCAAAAAATGTGGAACATGCAGGGAATAGTTAATTCCTTCAAATGAGAGGCTGAATTCTCCTTTATAAAAGATGAAGCAGCTTCTACAGACATTATTATACCCAGCTTCTGAAGGCAAAGGCCACTACGGAGCCAGAATTTTGAAACCTCCAATTCTCTTTTCTGTTCTATGTCACTTACCAGTTGCTTCTTCTCTGAGAGGCGGTAAGAACGGCATTCTCACCATGCGTTTTTCTCTCATTTTCTCAAGCTGGTTTTCTGGACCAACCTGAACAAATACAGAAGCACGTGTTCAGGTCCAAACTGGTTGAGAAATTCTTTAATTTGCTACAAGCTTCCCCTGCAGATTTAAGCCTTAGGAATGAGCCAGGAAAATTCATTCCAAGACAAAACAATTGCAAACTTGCAGTGGATGAAGCATTTCTAGGACAGCTTCTTGAAGGTCAGCTCAGATCTCTAAAATACCGGCCTATAATGAAGACACCAGGAACTATATCATCCTAAGGAACATCTTCACACTGCAGCAACCTTGGGGAAAACAGTGTGTACCTTCTCTGACATGCCTTGCTAGCTTCATAACCCAGAAGCCCATCCCCCGATGACCATCAGGAATGGACACCCAGGGAAGAAACACTGTACTCATGAGAGTGCAGTTAGATGTTTGCACAGAGGGTAAAGAATTCCAAATTATTTGTGAAGGCTGGGCAATAGTTGCCTTTTAGACTTCTCCACCATGAGATAGATACACACACACACACAAACATATGTAGGTATATATGTATCTGTTTATATATGTATGTATATTTATGAATATGTATTTGTATACATACAGGTGTAGGCAAATTCAATTCATTACTGTCATTTTATCAAACAGATTTCTCCCTTGAGGTCATGCAAAAGAGCTCTTTGCTAGAAGACAACCCAACATACCACTTTGAGCTCACCACTCAAAAGGGTCTTGATGCCACCTGATCTTTGGTGTTGCCATCAGCCCTGTATATTCAAGTAGTGATGGAGCAATACTACCATCTCCTACTATGAAATAAAACTCAAGGCAAATTTATTAACTGGGTTGAGAGATGGAGGATGTGGATCCCCAATGGCAACAAAGAAGAGCCCATTAAAACTTGTAGGACCATGAGAGGTCTGGTGGAGAGAGATTGCACTTATACTTAACAGTGATGTGGTATGAATGCTTAAAATAACACACCATGAGAGTTCCTGTTCTCAGAGATATTCTAAAACACTGAGAACAATCTGAATTGCAATATTTGCATGCAAACCAGGCTGTTCAAGTGTGAACATCAGCATTTATCATATATTATTCATTTCTGATTGCATTTTGGAAGTTTCAGTCATTCAGACAGGGAGCAAACTCAGTCCTAGACAGCTGAGATGGCCACTCACTCGGCATGAGGAATGAACAGCACAGAGTGAACAGCTAAAGCAAGCAGTTCAATTCACTCTCAAAGACTACTCATATAAAATTGTCCATGTAACAAAGCATATATAGACAAGCAATTTGCACTGAGCAATTTGCAAACAGAATTCATGGAATTAATTACGTGTTAGAAATTAGTCTGAACACCTCTGATCTTCACACATGAGGAGCAAAATTCTCCATGTCAGACCTAAGACATTGCTAAATAATGAAATAGTGGAGATAAGGATTTGAAGTCTATGCACACTACCACTTTCCAAGAATTTAACTTTGGAAGCTTCACAAAGGGGACCATGGCTGCTACATCTGGACTTGAGGGAGGAAAAGGTCAATATATGAGCCTAAGACCATTCTCAAGGAACTTTCTATCTCTGCAAGGAAACAATGAGCAGTAAGGTAGCCAGCAAAACTCATCTCTAGTCAAGTAGAGGATGAAGCACCCAAAGATCAACACTGGATGAGAATCAACACCAATGTCAGACCTCCAGCTCGAGAGGTGCCTTCAACAGGGAATAAATGAAAGCTAACAAATCACATTACTGAGATGGCAAAAGAAATGTCTACAGTCTCATCCCCGCAACTATCATCCTGTGCTACCTCAAGTTAAAAAAATGAAACGTTTCCTATGAAAGGCAACAAAATGAGCAGAAGAAAAGCTGGTAACTTCACTCCTCCTGCAATAGAGCGATGTCCCAATATGATACTGATGCCTGTTTACTCATTTACTTCACCTTGTCTCTAGCAGATTTTAGCAGAAAGCTTCTCTCCATTGTGTTCCCGAGCTCCCTGGTCCTCTCAGAGAACGAAGAGGGAGAAGGGGACTGCATTCTTGTTTATGTGTCAAGCTAATACTGATGTAAATACGATACAGTTGTGTTGCTTTATATTAGGTTGTAGGATCAAGAGGCATGACATCACTTCTGGTAGTATAGATTCCATGCCTTTTCAGGACTAGATAACATAGTTAATTGCCTCTGAACATGATTGGAGGATCTCGTCTGCTTGTGGTTCAAAAACCACAGAATTTTTTTTTTTTTAAAGAAGTTATTTTTGTTAAAGGCAGGCACTTCAATCCAATGTGTGTCAACAATACAAATTAAGTACACTGAATATGGAACTTAAAATGTCAAGAACATTACACCTGACATTTTAAAGTTGTAACAACAGAAAACATGGTGTATGTTTGGTCCTCAAAACACATTTTAGTGGCCAAGGGGAAGAATGGAATTGCCATTATCAGCAACAAATTGAGACCAAAAACTAACCATAAAAAATTCAGCAATATTTGGAGGTTAAGGAACATATTCACAAATCCTTGTGTTTGTCTAATTTTTTATGTGTCTATGGTTGAGCAAATCTGAGTTCACACACACTTTGTCTCTAACACTAGAGGGAATATCTTAACACTTAGAGATTTGCAGCCGTTACTTTACAGAATGAGAGCACACTAGTGTGTATGAATGCAGATATTCCCTATATGCACATGCAGATGTAATATTTTAAAGCAGACACAGTGAAGGCCCTTTTATAAATTTAATCTTAAAATTAACTTAACATAAATGTATTTAATCTTAAAAATACTTACATTAAAATATTTGCATGTAGAACTGATTTTGAAGCAGTATACGTAAAATCTTATGTGCTGTACTCTCAATCTGGTTCATATCTGCAGTTCTCTTTTGCAGAAGCATACAATGGCAAATGCTTGCATTTTATTACAAAGATGTAGATTCAGAATCCTGAATTATCCAATAGAGCATCAGAGCAGCTACATTTCTATTATCATGTTTTCCTTTTTTTTTTATTCAGCATAACTACTAAACAACCCTATTGTCTGAATCATTTTTGCAGCTTCACCTGATATTTAATAAACAGAGACTGAAGCTGGTTGAAACTCGCTCCTAAACAAAAGAAGATATGACAACTCTTTTTAACAGGAAAACTATAGCTCCTTCAAGGATTCATGTATGAGTGCACATAGAGACAAACATAAGTCCAAGCCCATTTAATTCTGCATTGCTACACAGAATGAAGCCTGAAATATTTTAAAGAGAATAAGCATTTGACATTTATAGACACATTCTAATATAAACCACATAGTATGACTTACATTATATATTTGTAACAGAAATGTTAAGGATAATTATCAGACAGGTTAAAGAAGCCTTGATATTTCTGAGTCTCCTACAGAACTCCAACCTGCCAAGACACAAATGTGGACAAAAAGCATGACAAAATCTTATTGACTTTTGTAAGTCATTATTTATTATTAAAAATAATAATATCTGACATTATCAGTGCATGTTCATCAAATATATATGGCACTTGAAGAAACTTTGTGATAAAAAGGTTACATTCTTCAATATTTGAGGTTTTATCTACCATGGTCCATTGTAAAATTGGTTGTCTAGCACCTAATAAGTGAGCCAGTGGAAAATGTAGAAATCTGTTGAAATACGTTTTCATATATTTCCCCAAAAACATCAAGGTGACTGCAACTTGGTTTGGAATTTTCAATTCATTGTTTGAACATAGCAAATAAGACTGGTTATGTCATGGTATATTATACCACAATATATGTGGATGATAGTATGCAATCATATTATTATGCAATTATATAACTATACAAAATATATATAATATTTCATATTAACATTTAAAAGAACCTCTCTACAAATAACTCTTCTCTTACTGTCTTTTCACCTTCAGGAAGGTCTGACAGAAAACCTGCCCTTTACAGAAAAATTATAGTGATTAGTTCCAATAACTTGGACAGCTAAATAAATATTTATTGTATCAGAACATACAGTAAAAACTGATTTGCATGAACCTCGGTGACCTCATATGGATTATCAATTTTTGCAATTAGTGTGTAAACAAACAAACAGGATTAAAAAAGTCAAGGATACTGCATCACAGAGTGTACTTTGTTCATTTATTTGGACAAGCACAGTTTTGTTTTAATTGTGAATAATAACACTACCAGTCATTTTATAGTTAAAGTATTATAGGATATTTGATGAAAAGAATGTACTTTGAAAATATATCTGCAAGGATACAACAGGGAGACAAGTTCAAAAGCAAATTTGATCTAATGGTATCTGTCTTTTCATGGGAGTTTTAATTTTTTTTCCTTTCATCACAAAATTTCATTATATATTTTAGTTTCAATAAACCACAAAAAGTTTTTCCAGTTACCAGCTGCTGAGGCAAAAGATTTTTTTTTTTTTTTTATTTCATGCTTCCACATATTTTTTCCTTACTTTACTCTTTTCTTGGTGTTTTCAAGGGTATCAACTTAGTTATGTAATCTTGGGCAAAGCAGATTCCCCATGCTTTGGTTTACCCACCTACAAAAACTGTTTAACACGCTGGTGGTGCAGAATTAGGACAATGTTTAATCAATCTTCATAGAAGATCTCAGCTTCAGAGTCCCAGTAGCGCATTTGTAGGAAGTACCAACCCACTTGAATTCCTATGTTTGCAGCATCGACAGAGGGGCAAAAGCAGAGTGTAGTTCCACTTTTTAAATGTTAAAATTATTAGAGAGTCATGCTTTTCACGTTTTAGAGACAGAACATGCTGGTATTTCTCCAAGTCAGAGCTGCCATTTTGCTTATGCAGAACTGAATATACTGGAAGTGTATTAAGGTATAAATGCAGCTCAATAGTAGTGCTCCTGAGGCAGAAAGACTGTCAGAGTTTTTTCAGTAATTTCCATTTTATTTTTCTCCAGTGTGTAAAAATGTTAATGCTTAAGAACAGGACTTGCCTATATGTCATCAAACTGTCTTTTTAATGTCTCCCTGTTCTGAGCTATGTTCCCTATGACCAACTTTGTTATCAGATTGCTAACACAGCAGCTGCTTAAATAACTGTTAAAGATTAATTATTACCATTATTTCACAGGAGTTCCCCAAACATATCAAATGCTAGATAAACTTTATAGTAAGATAGGGACTGTCCCCACCCTCAACTCCTCACCCTCCCTGTCCACGTGATGGGAAAAAGTGTTCAGAAATGTTCCTAGTTCATCGCCCGTGAAAGTCAATGGGCAATCGATGAGGCTATACCCTTGCGACGAGAGGTCACGATTAGAAAGTCTGTAACACTGTATTCCTTCATAGATACGACAGCAACTGTAGTGCAGATGCTTAGTAAGTAAAACAGCATGTTTTTCTCACTATTAATGTTGTTTCTATCTGCTAAAATATATCTCTAAATAGATTTGTTGGTCAATGATATTTTACATTAACGTCTTGTGTTGATCATTAGAGAACAAATTGGAAACTGAAGTAGCTGTGCCTAATTGAGTAACTATTACTACCCCAGTAATGGGACATGTGAAGCATTTTATCTGCTTTCTTTGCAGATTGTTAATTTAAATGGATGGCATAGTGATAAACCAGTTAATCAGCTGAACAAAACTGTAGAAAGACGATGTAAGGGTCACTTTAATGCTAACTCAGAAAACTACAGCTGTTGTAAAATATAATAATTAATAATCAATAGAGCTGATGAGAAACTAATTTCTGAAAAACTGGACGTCTCATTCTAAAGCCACTCATGGGTAAAAGTTCCTGAATTTCTTCAGCATAAGCAGCCTGAAAAGGTCTCATAATCTAATGAGAAAGACTGAACTGTAGCAAAGGAAGCTGGTATTTCTCAGCCTCAATACCTGCAGTGAAAGCAACTCTAAGGGCCATGTACAAGGCAGCAGCCCCAAAGGGCTATACTTTGAATCGTAAAAAAACAGAAATTAATTAAAATTAATTAAAAATCTCATCACCACCTACCCAAGGTTTCAATTGCCCATAGACCCTTAACAAAAAATCGTGCTTTCAAATTATCAGTGTTAAATAGTATTTTTTTATACATGCTTTCTCAAACATTGACAGAAATTTTAGGGTTCGAGGGTTTGGGACACTTTTTTTTTTTTTTTAAGCAATATAAAGTGAATAGTGTACAGCTTAAAGGACTAGGACCCTGACCCTATTGTAATTATTTATATAAACTTATCTGTAGTGTGACACCAGTTCTATCAAGGTTTAAAAAACTGTGGATGTCCTACTTCTGTTTGGAACTGGAAGGACAGTAGAGGGAAGACTCTCTTGTCTCAATATAAACGTCTGATTTTGGAAAGTCAGGAGACGTCACTAAACGTTCAGGCTGCTGGATGCTCATTGTGATCCATTCTTTGGGAACTTTTGCCTAATGTGTCCATCACAAACTATAACTCCAAGGACTCTACAGCTGTTAGAGATGTCCCCAAACAGAGCTTCTACGTCAGAATGTATGGGAAACAAATGGAAAAATACCTATTTTTAACAGACAACCTCTTTAGGCTGCACAATTCTTCTTGAGGTCTGTTCCCCTTGTGACCACCATAGGAATGTCTTGTTTATAACTGTTTAAGAAGTCAATGGAAAAATATTAATAAGAAATTTGGTCCCAAATTCTTGCCTGAAATTTGTTCAGTTTTAAATAGAAAGTCTCTTTAAAGTTGGCATATGGTAATCTGATTACTCAAGCCCCTGGAGCACAAAGGATTACAATCTGTAAACATGGTTTCTAGGTTAACATATGGGGATCTCAAAGGGGACAAATCATTACACAAATACACTGAAATCAGTAGGACTGAACAGCAGTAATGGTCTGCTGAATCTTAATCAAGTTTAATAATGACCTGGATTTTAGGCTAAATGAAATCACTATGTCTGAACAGCTTTTACCCTGAACTCCATGGACATGTGTTGGAGTTCCTATGCAGAGCCACCCACTTCAAATCATGAACAAACCTGGGACAGATAGTTAACACTGCCACAGAATGAAATTTGTAATGTCAGGGATAATTTATACAAAACAGACCATGACTCACATATTAGCAGTTTTGATGTTCCATAGATCTATAATAGAGAAGAGGATGAAAATATCTTTAATAAAATTATGAACATGACAAATATTGCTTCTCTTCAGAATCTATAGGTAACAACTTAATAGCAGGGGTTTTATTTTGTATGTTTTATAAAACTCTTCTGCTTACAGGAATAGCAAAAGAAAGCTGTCTCATTTTTTGCATAAATTTGCAAAGTGGAAGAAGCAGCACCTATGTTAAGGTACAGACATGAAAGATCTTTATATACAGGCTTTTAAAGGATGACATATCAAAGACATTTTCAGGAATACACACTGGGTCACTCAACCTGATAGAATGAGGACTGCAACATTTAAAATCCCTTCTCCTGAGTCTTCTCAAGGTCAGAGAAATGTTTAAAATAAACTACGAGGTGAGGAAAAATAGAAGAGCAGGTAAGCCAAATGTTGTACTTATCTGCCTTTGAACCAGCAGAGGCAGAACTCCTTTGAACCAGCAGGCAGAACAGCCATGAACCAGCACAACCTCAGAATGCCACGGAGATGCAGATGTCTTTGAAATGTCTTCTTAAACATCTGTCTGGGCAAACACATCAGGAGGGTTTCTCATCTCACCAGCCCTTTGCCAGTCTGACACTGAAGTAAAAATTGCCATTTCCATGAAAATGCCAGGCCTTATTCAGAAGTGTATCCAAAGTCCCTATGAACACAGAGAGCTCCATATTCATTATATGCATATTGTTTGTGTCATGGAACTGGATTATTTTTTGGCTTTAACTTGATATGCTTCCTTGCTGACATACTGTAATCATTTGAATGTATTATTCCTCTTTCCCAGCTGGAAACTGCTTTTTATTGGGAATATTTTTTATTATTATAAGCAAGAAAGGCAAATACTGGATGATTCATTATTAAACACAGTAGGCATGGCTTTTCCTATGAGTCCTATGGCAGCCTTGTTTTCATTCAGGGATCACTCAAATCTCTTCATTTAAGGTTTCTTAAATTTTTAGAATCATTGTCCTCAACCTCTTTAAAAAAAAACCAACAACAAACTTTTCCTTTTATTCTTCTAATCCTCATTATTTCACAGCAATAGTGATCCATAAAACTCCTTCCTTGCAGGGGAAGGCAGCTGCCACAGCGCTCCTAACACCAGCCAGAGATCAGTGAATGATGGCACACTCCCCTGACCCCCAGCTTACAGTATGGGATACAGATAGAATCGCCCTGCAAGTCTCCACTGTAATGATACTTCAGAAAGTTGCAAAGGGTCTGTGGTCCTCAGCTGTGGTGGCGGACAAGGCTAGCTGATGAACTAACCACTACAATCTGTTAGGACCATCTGGGGACTTACAAAGAAATGGTGATTTTACTTCCATCCTGGAGAAAGAAGGAAAAGAGTCTACTCTCACTTCCTTTTGTGGTGAAGAGAACTTAAGAAAACTTGGCTCTTCCAGATGTAACAGCACTCCAAGATAACAGAACTTTCAAATTAAATTGTTGACATTCTTGTCGAAAACTCCACAACTGCATCAAAAATCATCCTGTCTTCAGATATGAAATAAAAATTTCTTATTTCCCTGCTTCATTGTAGCATGTGATCAGTCTAGTTACTTGCATTCGTGAGGGTCTAGACACTTTAGCAATAAACAAAGTCTGTAGAGCAAAAGCTCCTTCTCTTTAAAAAGTAATCTGTAATTTTTATCTATAAATAACAGCTGAATAGCCAGAGAAGATTCATAATGAATCATGCCTAACACTACATGGTACAGGTCACCCTGAATAAAAGGAAAGTTTAATTTATAAATTTAAAACTCCTCTGGTCCTGTGTTGATGTCCCTGTTCTGCTGTTCCACAAGTCACAGAGTGAAAACAAGAATCTGATGTTTTGACCCCTTGGGTCATATTTAAGCCTGTACAGAAATGTAGCTATTCTTGAAGTTGAAATATTTTCTAACATCAGTGCCTTCTCGCAGCTAAGCACCAAATGTTGCCATAGTATCTGCCTCTCTCCCCCATGCAGTATTTGACAACACAAAATGTTGCTCATCCAGACATGAAAACCATATACGGATGCAGTCTTCTAACAAATGCTGAGCACTCCAAACCTTCTTTCAGATCCAGCTGCTATACGCATCTGTCTGTAAGTACCAAGCTAAAGCTTATTTATGCTTTGTCAGCAAGCAGACTTTCTGTTCCAGGCTTCCTCAATACCCATATTATTAGTCCACTGAATGCTGAATTATCAGAGGATAAGCAGGAAGGAAAGCTGCTCTGGTTACTTACTGCAGGGGAGAGGTGGAGAAGTGGCAGGAAATCAGAACATTCAACAACTGCACACATAGGTGGCTTCTCCTCTGAAAAACATCAAAACAAAAGCAGGGAGGAAAGATTAATTCCCTCTCCAGGAATCTGCTCTTCAGTTCCCCTAAAAGGAGCATGGTCTACCTCTTCATAACAACACCAGTCATTCCTAGAACGTAAATACAATCAATTCCTATCAAAGATAGAATACCAGACCCACAACAACAACAACAACAACAACAACAACAACAAAGTGAGGAAAAAAATTACATGTATTCAAATTTACAGAGTCTGGAAAAAATCGTTTGAGAAGAGCTTGCCAATCTTTCTGTAATCAAGCCATATTTGAAAAATTTAGCATGATTCCAGACTTCTGTAGGGAGAACTCCTTGCCTCTCCTTCCTTGCTGTCTCTGTCTCAGTCTCAGCATGGCTGCTGTGCTTTCTCTACCACTAGAATGTGTCTGGCCATGATTTCCTAGCTCAGAATCAGTACCTTATCCCTGCTGCCTTATCTCTCACTGCCTGGTGACAAACTGACTTCCCTGGTGAGGAATCGGTGCCCTGCAGCATTTAGTGGTCAGCATGATCTCTAAACCACTCATTTTTGAGAACTGGGGGAGATTAGTAGAGCAGCAAAAGTGATACAGAGTACCTAAAAGGAAGGAAAAGGAAGATTGAGGGAACTACAAAACAGCCCGATTTCAAGACCCTAGAACTACGTGTTAAGCAATCAGCATTTAAGTACATAGAAGACAAAGAATTTTCCAACACATCAAGAACCTGTAGCATCGGTTCAAGCTACTTATCTTCCTTGATAGCATTAACTGGCATAATGGAAAAAAAGAAACAGCAGATGGGATATACTCATTTTTCTAAAACTCAATATTTTCCCTCATGATAGTCTCGTAAGTGAACCAGCAAATGCAGTGGAGATAGTTACAACTATCTCCAAGCTGTTGAGGGTGACCACTCACTTGGTAGAAAACATGCACATTAGGAATATCAGTGTCAGATTGTGAATACACTTCAGCTGGAGTACAACATGAATTTGTCTTTGGACGAGCTCTAGTCAACATATTAATTTAAAACCTGAATGGCAGATTAAAAAAATATACTGTTTTGCAGATGTCACTGATCTGGAAGGCCTCACACCAGAGATAGAAGCAGTATTAAAGTGAAACTAGTAAATCAGGAAGGTGTTCAACAGGCAGATGCAAAGAACTGCGGCCTGAGGCAGTGAAGTGCATAATATGATATAAGGAATAACTGCACAGCTAGAACAGTGAGGAATTATTATGGTCCATATATTGACTAACTCAACAGTGTGATGTTGCTGCTGTGAAAGGAAAATCTTTTTTAACATATACTCGTAGGACTTTGGTTATATACATGACCAAAGTGATAAAGATCATTCTGCTCTGTGCTCAGTCCTCCTTGTCTGGAACACGGCGGCCAGTTCCCAGCACCATACTTCAAAAAAGCAGAGAAATGAGAGAAGTGCTCAGACGAACGGTGACAAGTGTGGGCAACATGGCCTGTGAAGACAGGTAGAAGGAACTACATTTGTCTAGCCTTGGAAAAAAGTAGAGGAGAATTTCTAAAAATATTGTAAGATTTGTAGTAAAACATAAAATTATCAATACTATTTCATATTCAGTGAGAGGGAAATAAAAAGTAATCTTTAATGGTAGCAGAATGCACTCAGGTTAGCTCTCAGGTGATATTTTAAGAACTGTTCCACTCCACACAAAGTTGCCTGAGAGGCTGCAGAATCTCAGCCATTAAAGCTTGTGAAGAAAATGTTACATGGGTACCTATAAGGGATGAGTTAGGTATATTAATCTATGAATGGAAAGGCACTAGCCGGCCTTTTTTGAGTCATTCCCAAGCTTACATTGCTATGAAAGTTATTATCTGCTTTGTTAAGGATTTAGGAATGCTGTCAGGACCCTGAGCTCAGACTGCAAGGTGGGGGAAAGGTTTTGCACAGCGCTGCCCCAAGGCCAGGCTTCGTGGTGCTTGGCTTAGGGCTCAACAAGGTCCAAGGCAACAGGGGCTGGCTGCTCCACAAGTGAAGGGGAGCCAGGCAGCAAGGCAAGCAGAGGCTTCATCAGCAAGGGTAGAGATGTGCAGTACCTAAAAAAGAGCAAAGCAGGTCTAGTGGCAGCGATCAGAAGCAGGATTCCGGACTACTGGATGAGTCTGTAATGCTGAGGCAGGTCCACAGACAAACCAGGCAGTTAAATCCACAAGTAGGTGTCTGGCTCAGTGGGGTATGTGGCCAAGCACAGGCATAGCTGCAATAAAGGTCAGGCAGCAGCAACAAGCAAGAGTCAAATACAACAAAGATTAAATGCAGCACTCAAGCAAAATGGGAACAAACCCCAACATGACTTCTCACAGCTTTTTCTCACACAACTTCAGCAGCTGTATCCAAGGCCACGCAGCTGCTCATATCAACACCAACCTGGAGCCCAGGCTGCCAAACCCGCAGATGGGAGTGGGTGCGCTCAGAGACGCAAAAAATGCTTAGAATCATGAAATCATAGAATCTTTGGGTTGAAATGGACCTTTAAAGGCCATCTAGTCCAACCCCTCTGCAATAAGCAGGGACATCTTCCACTAGATCAGGTTGCTCAGAGTCCCGTCCAACCTGACCTTCAAAGTTTCCAGGGATGGGGCAACCACCACCTCTCTGGGCAACCTGGGCCAGGGTTTCACCACCCTCATTGTCAAAAATTTCTTCCTTATAGCTAGTCTAAATCTGCCCTCTTTTACTGTAAAATCATTACCCCTTGTCCTATTGCAACAGGCCCTGCTAAAAAGTCTATCCTCACCTTTCTTAGAAGCCCCCTTTAAGTACTGGAAGGCTGCAATAAGGTCTCCCCAGAGCCTTCTCTTCTCCAGGCTGAACAACCCTAACCCTCTCAGCCTGTCCTCATAGCAGAGGTGTTCCATCCCTCTGATCATTTTTGTGGCCCTCCTCCAACAGGTCCATGTCCTTCCTGTGCAGAGGGCTCCAGAGCTGGACACAGGACTCCAGGTGGGGTCTCACCAGAGCAGAGTAGAGGGGCAGAATCCCCTCCCTCGACCTGCTGGCCACTTTTCTTTGGATGCAGCCCATGGTACTGTTGGCCTTCTGGGCTGCGAGCGCACATTGCCGGCTCATGTCCAGCTTTTCATCCACCAGTACGCGCCCAAGTCCTTCTTGGCAGGGCTGCTCTCAATCCCTTCATCCCCCAGCCTGTACTGATACCAGGGGTTGCCCCAACCCAGGTGCAGGACCCTGCGCTTGGCCTTGTTGAGGAAGTGACATGAAAACCAGTGCTGCATTCATTTACCTTTCTTCAGTAGGTACCTCCTAATATTTTGGGGTTTTTATAAATATTATCTGCAGATTCCTACTTTGATATAAATTAATATTTTTAGTTGCCTCTTCAGGGGTGCTAGTACAATTCCAAGGTGAAACAACTGAACCAGCATAATAACATAAAATCCTGGCACATGTGTCGATAATCATATTAATATACTAAAAATATTGCCTTCTTGGAGTGAATACACATACAAACAGGAAGAAAAGTCTAGCAAATTAATATAAATGTTCAGATTGCTGATAGTAATTGCAATGTTTTTAAATGTTAATATTATTTTAGTAAGCTGAATTCTGTTAAAAAGGTCAATTGTGAATGCATTCTCTAATTGCAGTATCATTATTAAAATTAAGATAGATGAGGTTTTCAGGTATTCTTATTGATAGAATAAATGGAAGTACCTGAGAGTATGCCATCTGCTGAGTAAAAATCATAATGTAAATGTGATTGAAATTGTATTACTAATTAGTAGCAATGCACCAAATATTTCCTTTTGAAAAAGCTTCATATATTTCAAAGCTACACCATTACAGGAGTGGCATACCTGGATTCCGTCCAGGGATCAGCTACATCCCTCTACAGTAGATATTTCACCTGACCTTCTAATCTAAAGCTTGCGCTTGCTACTTTACAGTCAGCTTTTCTTCAAGCCAACTTGTCAAACACATGGGTCACATTTTCCAAATGCCAGTAACAATCTCAAGTACGATCACCCAGAATGCCTTATCTTCAGGAAAGCAAGAGGTGGGGTCATTCTCTTCTGTTCCAAAAACAGAAATAAGTGTTCAACATGACAAGTCTCAGATCTCTGAGACTCAGCTAGCCATGCAAAGCTTAACTTATCAGAACCCACAGTTCCCCGTCAGCTTGGATTCCTCTCTCCTTTCAAAGAAAAAACAACTATCTGCCAGCTTGAACTGCTGCACAGGGCCTGGGCTTCGCAACAAACCTCCTCTAGAAAAAGAAGCTCTTCCCTAGTCCTGCCACACTCCTACAGCAAAGTACTTTGCTGACATCTCAACAGAAGGGTCAGCAGTGGCCTGATGATAGACTGGTGAGAAAAACAAATAGCAACTGCAGTACCCATTATTGTTTTAACTATAAGGAAGCTCCAACGCTGCTGAAATCAATGGCCAAAGATCCAGAACAGGATTTTACTTTTAAGATGTCCTAATCTTTTATTCTTTGTAATAAATGTGAGTTGTTCTCCGCTGTGTTTAGTTCAAGTGTTGCAAATTTAATGTGTTATCTGTTGAATAAGACTGTGATTTTCAGAGCTAATCTAAGTAGGTGATGGAGATGATGTTGCTTCTGCATTTACATTCCATCTGTCCAACATCAGTCTTTACCTAAACTGGCACAGACTTGAGGAATTGTGCTGCCTGTGGTAACTCCTACCAAATCATTCAATGTATACGACACATGCAATTGAATCCTTTTAATATTCTATTATAGACTGTATAATTTGATGGATTAAGTCAGTTTAGTTGATCCTGAAAATGATGGAACTTGCCAAATTATACTGAGTTGGGATGTTGTAAGAATGTGTCAAAAATTAAACACGGAGTCTGGTGATAAATCAGACAGATTATGAGGTGTTGTGTTAATAAATCACTTCAAGATTCCTCCACTTCCTTGTTTGCAAGAGCCCAGAGTAGTTGTGGATACTTTGCATATTTCTACAAAAAGGTCTTTGCATTACTAAACCCATCCCAAGAACAATGAGTGACTGAAAAAAAGGCTCAGAGTTGTGAGATCACAGTTTGTGGGGCAACAATACCTGGAGACAAAACAGTGAACTGACCAAATGTATTGAAGAAAAAAGGACAAATGAGGACCTTTCCATTTGGACATGAAATATGATAGCACTTGATATATCAAATAATTCTCATCCTTTTCTCAATCAAATGCTTTCCAAAAAGAACCCAAACACAACCAAAAAAGTGTTGTAGGTTTTCATGTTGAAGTTATTCCTCCTAGATCCTGGACTCCAGTTCTTCCCTTGTTCTTTACTAGTGACCCTTATTTTCTTAAAAACTTACTGAAATGTTTCTCCTGGGTCTTTTTGTTTAAAAAGACATGCAAGATACCTTTATTTCATGCAAGTTACAAGCAGGTAAGAATTTAACAATTAATAGTATGTTTTTCATACTAGTAGTGCCAATTATATGCTGTTTAAGCTTATCATCTAATTGCATGCTAGTGCTGGCTTCAGGGATGGCATGACATTAAGTCAGACTTGTGCTGCATTCCCCAGCAGTGGAATATTCAATTATTTGTTCTGACTCATGTAATTCCCTGTATTCCAAGCTTGTTAATGTCATTACAGGGCTGAAATAAAGTGATTACTCTAAATGAGTATTTATCCGATAGGCAATGCAATTCCTGCCCCCTCCAGCTGACAACAGATGATTGCAAGTGTTCTTCTCTACTCCCTCACCTGCACCTCCCCCTCCTTCCCCTGTCAAGAAGGAAACCATAACATTGTGGTGCTCTGTGAAATACTGTCAGATGGCGTAAAATATATATAATAAAATAAAAAGAAGCGCAACCTTCCCCGGCAGAGTTAAAGCTAATGACCACTGCTTCCACTCCCAGTCAGTGATGACAGGTTGAACTAACTGATAATGGCATGCCTGCTGTTGAGCTGGCCACTTACGTTATTTCTCTTGACATGGTTCTGGGGAAGGTCTAATTTTTTTGACATTTGACCATGCAAATTTGAGACCTGATACATTATTCTGCATTTACATCCTCCCAGTGTTGCTGTTTAAAATGTGCTACAAGCTCCTTGAGCTCAGCTAATAAAGGCCACAGAATGAAAGAAAGTTAAATATGAATGTAAGAGGAGACCTAAATGAAGGGCTAGCTTGTACATCTCAGAGATGACCTTCTGGAAATGAGCAAGTGGAAAATCCTTTTTAAAGCAAATGGTAAGAAGTGTAACACTGATATTTTTTCTTCAAAAATTTTTTTAAAGATTCTAAAATATTCACAAAAAGGAAAACATTAAGTTTTACATAGACATTTCTTCAGTCAGCAGTTCAGCTGAGTGTATTTTAAGGCTAGGTTCCATTAATGACTCTTAGTAATACACCTTTCCCAAAGAGCCATAAATTCATAGTGCTTCATTAAATATAAGGAAAAAAATACAGTGTGCTCTCTCTCTTCCTTTTCACTTGCTCTTAAATTTTTCACATTGTTGAAGTCCAAATGTATTACCTGTGAGCAAACTCAACTTTTTTTCCATCGCTTAAAATTAATTTGTATAAATTTACTGCTTATGAACAGCAATAGCTTGACAGCTCTGAGAAAAACACATCTCTCTTTAGCTACAGAGTGGGTGTAGGCTGGGCCCGTGGCTTCTCAGCTAAGGCTTTTACATCAAACCTGAATGGATCATATGTGGGGAGAGGTCAGCATTGCATGGGCCTTTTAAACGTTTGGAGTCAGGGAGTTGTGTTAAAATTTTCATTCCCAGCTTTTTCTCTGTTGTCTTCTCTCTTACTGACTCTGTTTATTACAACAAACCTCTTGGTGCATAAGCCAACACACACTGAAGTCAACAGAATGTTTTTCTGGCTTACATGCTCTGCTTCACTCTCACATAAAGACTCCAGTAATACCATGTCTGCAAGAGGATTAGGCTGTATCCAGTGTCTGGCATGCGGTTAGTACCTGGAATGTATCAAACTTATCCCAGTCAATCACCCTGGAAGACAATACATTTTATAAAGAGTATAAATCAGCACCTCTAAGCACAAATAAAACAGCAATCTATCATGAACAAGAAGACTTTGACCACTGTGCAATTTGGGCATCCAGGTAAGCCATCCACCCTAAAGCTACAGTAGCTTGTTCTTTAAGAATACTCATTTATACTCTCCTTAGTTTCCTTGCAAGTTCCTCTGATTTCACATGCATTTGCCAACAAATAAACACTCTGCAACACAAAATGACACAGGTTGGTGATATTGGCATGTTTTAGCTAGAAAACTTGAAGATGTTAATATTGCACTGTATCTTGTTGCAGTTACATTATACTATATCATATTCTTACCAGCCTAGGATATTTATAAACGAAGTGAAGTAACACCAATGCGCTGACTCCATTTTCTTTTTATTTCTAATATCTGTTGGTATCAAGACTCAGTTTTCAAATTCCTTTTTGATGCATACATTAAATGTGTAACTTAAATGTAGCTCAGACTGACCAACACTGGGAAAAAACATCAAAGTCCTTATCATCAGTCACTAGCCATGTAAATATGAAGGTATTTCCTCCAGCTTTCGAGTGTTTCTTTTGCAAGACCAACACCAGTGACAACTTGATCAGTCATCTTGTAGTCACACTGAGGTCAAGCAACATGAATGATTTCTTTACTCACTCTAAATGGACGGTCCCTCCAGAAGACTCAGTCAATTTGCAGACCTATCTGATTGCTAATCCTTGGTATCTCTCCTCCTCACCTGATCAGCAAGGAATAGCTCCATGAGAAGGAAGCCATTTGCCCTACCTGTTCCCCAAGACTAATGTAGAGACACTTACCATTCCCTTCACCTGTCTCTGTGGCTTACACGGGCGACAGGGAAATGGCCTCCCTTGCCTTGTGGAGAAGCAGGTGACTAGTAAGCAAGTATGAAAACCCACATCAAAAAAAAAAAAAAGGAATATAGCAGTCCAAGTAACTGTCTGCATATACTCATTTTTACCAGAACACCCCTGCTGCTCCTGTGATACTTGCTGTTTTTAAAATGTTTCTTCAAGCTACCTGGAATAACCCAGTTTCTCCTTTCCTCCATCTTTAAAGAAACCTAATTAAAAATAAGTGGTAGATTCATAGCACTGTACTGACCAGAATTTGCATACCATTTAACAGAAACAAACCAAAACAGAAACAAACTGGAGTATGCACTTACTGTGCTAGTCCTGTGAGTGAAAATCAAGGGAGGATGCTAATGACATTTGAACAGCCAATAAACTAACTCAGAAATCAATTAGATTGATACCAATTAGATAAATAGATTAGAAACTAAAAACTAATCAATTACATAGATTAGAAAGCCACCACTTGAGCAAATATCAGTACCTCTAGTTAGTTATCTCTGCCACAGAAAGTGGCAGTTACAGCACCAACACCTTAAAAAAGATTTTTCTTTTTGTACAACTGCCTAAAATATGTTCTCATCCTGCTAAAGCATGAATCATCTTGAAAATCCCCCTCCCTCAAGTGTGTTTCATCCCACAGCAGCTGAGGCTGCAGGGGAAGCCATGTGAAACAGCTGACTGTCCAATAGCCCCTCACCAGTTACCTTACTTAAACTATAGAGGATACAATCTAAGGCACATACTCAAAGCAAATAGCATTTCCCTCTGCCATACTTTAATTCCACACAGATTGATAACTGAGATACAATTTGAACATCCATGTTGGATACCCATGCTACAATTTTTAAACTGAGAGTGTAGGCATAAGAAGTCCCGAATTTGCTTTGTAATTTCCTTTTGAAAACTCAACAGACACCTGCAACATTTGCTTTGATAAAAGGAAGTCACATTTTTGCACTGTATTTCCCTGGAGGGAAAAGTCATGAACACCCTGGTATTGATCACCCATCTGTTTTTGTAATCCAGTAACACAATAACCATGAATCCAGTAATACAGGAAATAAAAGATCTGAGGCAAACAGTCACCAGTCTTTCAAAGAACTGTGATGCAGACAGTTTTTAAACACTGCAGAGTGTGTTTGTCTGGGGGAAAAGAGATCCAAAGGCACAGTGGCATGAGTGGAAATGGGAAAAGGGCTGGCCAAAGCTATAAACACCTTGAAGATTGTGATTCCTTCCCTTTTTACTATTGGAAAAAATTCTACTGGGTGCAAATGCTGCTCACTAGTTATTTAGTTAGAAAGATTGACGCCCACCAATGTAAGCTCACAGGTTTCACACAATCACTGAATCATTAAGGTTGGAAAAGACCTCTATCATCAAGTCCAACCATCAACCCAACACCACCAAGACCACTAAACCATATCCTGAAGTGCCACATCTACACGTATTTTGAACACCTCCAGTGATGGTGACTCCACCACCTCCCTGGGCAGCCTGTTCCAATGCTTGACCACTCTCGTTTCTAGACCTACCCAAGCTGTCTCCATTTCACTACCAACATTTCTCACCGAAGCACTTCCCAGGGAAAGGAAGAACTAAAAGAAATACTAAGAGATGACAACTGAATGGGATCCTAGTAACCTCTTACTACAGAGTAAAAACATGAGAGCTGTTATTCTGTTCCAAATATATAAGGCCCCTTCTCAAGGCCAGTTTATTACACCTCTTCTATAACAAAGAAAAGTTACAACTTGCAAATACCTTACAGTTCCAATCTAATTTGTATAACATATAACAGCGCTGCATAAATTGCACGGGCTGACTGTCTTCTCATAGATTCAGTTCAGCCTATTTCTACAGAAAATTACTTTAAATATTAGCATTTTCCCTTTTATATCTCAGCAAAAATGAATTTTGTAGCCATATGAAATAACATCTACTTACTACACGATTTATCATCTTTTTTAAAGTGAAAGTGACTTTATAATGAGTAATACTATTGTTCATACTTATGCATTAGATACATGTATAAATACTACTGCCCTCCACAGAATGGAACTCTACCACCTGGTCTCTTTCAAGCCAGGGTTTGATTTTAAAATATGTATGATAAAAAAAATACATACAATAGATTTAGAAGCATTCAACTGCTATCTACTTACTCACATATCTCAAAGCATACTTTCATCCTTTACTGAGTTAGGACCATGTTTTATGAAATCACATTATATCCATTCAGATTTTCACATTGTAATTGAAAAGTATTTAGCCCACAGCTGCATCTTTAAAAACACATCCTGAATTACTGACTGGTTTTTAAAACGTCAGTAAAACTCGCAAACTGAGACCTCTAATGATGAGTATAATTTCAGGGCTGTTACAAGGATTTAAAATAAACTCATAAAACTCACAGATAAGTGAGCAGTAAAGCTTAGCTCTCTGCTTACCTGGGTTATCAATAACAAAATCAGAATAACCAGTTCAGTTAATGCCTAAAAAGAGAAAACTGGTTTATGCAGAGGAAGCAGGTAGATCCCTTCCAAAGACCTCTATTTCTCAAAATCCCATCTCTTTACAAGATTAACACAGGATTAATATCACTGCAGCTGTATTTTTGTCACTTTAGCTAACCACAAATATTCTGCTTCTACATGACATTACCTTAATGCTAGCTAAGTATAACTTGCCACGCTCTGGGGTTATTTGCTGTTGCAATTTTAGCTTGCGTTCATACTTTGTCCCAAGTAATAAATAAAAAAACCCCTACCTGACTAAAATAACTTTTGCCAGAGCCATTTTGATCTTGCCTGTCCCTACTTGCAATTTCTGCTACCTTTGCTGTTTCTGTTATTAATATATATAACCTCGATTAAGCAACAGCGTTAGGCCACAGGCTTTCTGCTCTATCAGGCCTTGTGCTCTGTTAGACTACAGTCTCTATGCTCAGGTTACCGAAGTGACCTGGATTTTCCATTTTTCAGAGAACCTATAAAGTAGCAGTTAGTTTTTTGGGAGAGAAGAAGGAACAGCAACATACAAATGCCAAACTTGTAACTAGAAGGCATAAAAAATTGTTTAGAGCTCAGCCTGAACCAACAGAGAACAAATTAACAGGCAGAAGCTGGGCAGCAAAAACCAGACAAATGACCTGAAAGAGCAAGACTGCGCTCCCAACAGGGAGGCTACTGTGACACAAACTGGAAAGGATGTGGCAATACAGAAAAATTAATAAACTCTCAGAGACTCCTGTTCAAAATACACACACTGACTGTTGCTTCTAAAAAGAAAAACCTACATCAAAAGTAAGAGAGAGCACGGGCTTCGGGTGCCCTGAAACATGGCTCAGTGCTGTGGAGGGAAATACCCTCCTGGACTCTCTGTCAAAAATTCTGTTCAGTTCTCCCTGCCCTTGTCCAGGGAAGCCTAAGAAAGGTTGGCCCTGCCAAGTCCCTGGCTTTCTACTTGAATCGATACTCATTTACTGCTGTTCGTTCACTCTCACTACAATAAATAAGCAATAAACACAAACAGGAAGCAGCATGTGTCGTAAGCAACATGAAAGCAGGAAGGGAAGCAGAGCTGACTGCGAAGGAGGAGAAGGTTAAGCAGTGAAGCATGTGCTCCAAATAACTTCAGGCAACTCAACGGTAGCTTCAATAAAGAATCACCAACAATTCAGACAATTCTGAAGCAGCTCTGCTGTAAAATGACATCCTGAAACAGAAGCCAAGACTAACTCTTAGCAAACCTAAAAAGCTACTGATGCCATTTCTGTGTAGGACTTGAACGACTAGGACAACCAAGGGATCAGGCCCAGCCACCACAGGTTCATAAAAGGCAGGTCCTGCTTGACCAGCCTGATCTCCTTCTATGACCAGGTGACCTGCCTAGTGGATAAGGGGAGAGCTGTGGATGTTGTCTACCTGAACTTTAGTAAAGCTTTTGACAGCATCTCACACAGCATTCTCCTAGAGAAACTGGTGGCTTGTGGCTTAGACAGGTGTACTCTTCGCTGGGTAAAGAACTGGCTGGATGGCCAAGCCCAGAGAGTTGTGGTGAACAGAGTTAAATCTAGTTGACGGCCGGTCACAAGGGCTCGGTTCTGGGGCCGGTCTTGT